>NC_056745.1:110611262-110626262 GCF_019279795.1 Protopterus annectens
GACTAGTATTTGTAATATTATTGCCTGTCTTCCCGGAACTAATGGCTGGTGCACTACCATCTTGGTTGTTATGGGTCAAAAGTGGACAATATTGGGTGTTCCGTTTTCTTAGAACCTCACGTTTTACATTCTTAATCAACCTAAGTGGATAGCCCCTTTCCCTGAATAACTGTTGTATGAAATCCATTTTTCCAGAACACACATCATTGTCACTGGTCATCCGTGAGGCCCTAATAATCTGACCTTTAACAATATTACTCCTTAAATATAAAGGATGGTCACTTTCAAAATGAACATAGGAATTAGAAAAACACTCCTTCCTAAAAATTTTTGATTCATATTTGTTACTTAACCTATTTTTTGTAATAGTCACATCAAGGTAATTTACCTGCTCTGTACTATATTGAAACGTAAATTCCAAAAAAGCAGTAGTAGTATGTAAGTAGTTGATAAATTCCCTTACTTGTTTCACACTGCCATTCCAGATCAAAAAAATGTCGTCCAAAAATCTAAAATATTTAACGACATGTTCCCAAAAATTGGATTTAAAAACAAACTCCAACTCCCAAAAGAGCATTATGATGTTGGCATAGGTGGGGGCACATGATGATCCCATTGCCACCCCACCTATCTGATGGTAAATATCACCTTGGAAGTAAATGAAGTTGTTTTTCAATACTAACTCCATATTTTCAAGTAATAGTCTGAAATCAATGGAATTAAAGCATTTAAATTAAATTAACATATGTTCAAACCAGGTTAACCCTATATCATGTGGTATCTCCGAGAATAAATCTCTAACATCTATTGTAACAAATATGTAATTCTCATTTTAAACAACAGTGTTGAATTTAGTTAGAAAGTCCCACGAATCAATAAGTATATGTTGGTAACCCCGATGGAAATTTTTTAATTTTGTATCTATAAAGATAGCTAAAGGCTGTGTTTTGGAAAATTGTGATGTTACAATAGGCCTTAAAGGGGGGTTTTGAACATCTTTATGTATCTTAGGGATGCCAAATATTTCTGGAATAACAGGTTTAGATACTTTAAAGTAGTTATATAAGTCCACATCTATGGACCCTTGTAAAAGGTTGTCCTCTAACCAAAGATCTATCTTCTTATAACTGATGTTCATTTCGTTCCTGGATGCTATACGGTATCTATCACCAGTGTTAAGAATATTAAGCATCCTACCTGTATAGTCCCAGTGGTCCATTAGGACAACTCCTCCCCCTTTATCAGGCTTCATGATCCTTATTTTGTCATTGGTCTGTAGCATTTTCAAAATAGAGGCTTCTTCCCCTGTCAGGTTACTGTATTCTTTAACACCATCTTCATTCCTAAATCCTTCCCTAATCATGTATAATACATGGGTCTCAAAATTAAGGATATCGTGTTGTAAGGGTGGATTTAGTGTGCTCTTTCTTTTCAATACATTGGTAGAACTGTAATCCACATTATTAAATAGGGTTTTAAAATGCAGCTTCCTGGCAAAAAGCTTTACATCCAACAAAATTTTTTTAATCCTTGTTTTTTTTACAGGAATAAAAGAAAAACCTTTTGAAAAAAGGCTGGAAAAGGGGGGCGTCACCTCCAGATCTGTAAAATTGTAAATATAAAAGTTGTTTTTTTCACTAACCTTACACCTGATGGTGTTTATGTGTCCTTCATTACTGGTGCCCAACTCACTAACTTCATTGTCACACTGGGTGTCTAAAATATCTGAGTTTCCTATACTGTGAATATCATAAGTAGGATTCACTTGGTCACTAGGGAAAAAAATCCCATTTGCGACCTCCTCTATCTGTAGTTGTTCGTCCCCCATCTCCTCGGGTAATTGTTCCCTGCTGCCTCCGTATATGAAAAAGAATGGTTCTGTTTCTTTAACCTCTCCGACCTTCTCACTCCCTCCACCTGTTCCCCCAAAGGGTGATACTGGTCGATTTCTCTTTCCCCTTCAAAATTCCTTGAATCATAGTGGGAATCAACATAATTCTGCCCTCTTTCTTGTGCCTGGGCCCTGTGTGTGTAGTGTGTTTCTGAATCAAATCTTTTACTTGAAACTATATTTCCAAAAAATACATTGTCATTGTATGACTTTTTCTTATAGAATTTATTGGGATCAGTGTATGCCTTACCCTCTTTATAGTCATACAGGTCTCGTTCTATTTTCCCTAATTTTCTCTTGTAATTCTTAGCCATGTTAAGATCCACATCATGAAGCACTCCACAGTAAATTTCCTTATATTCATGCACAGTAAACAACAAATCTTTAGTAATTTCTAACTGTAAAACATCAATGCGTTTTTTAATACTTTCAAGCAATTCATTATTACTACGTATCATTGCTTTAAGAATAGAAATACCACATTCATTTAATATCTCAGAAATAATTTTAAATAAATTTTCATTCCCCCTAATGTTATTAGGGTATTTACTGAGCCTCAACCCCTTGGGTACAATATTATGCTCAACGCATTGCGTTAGGTACCAGTTCTCCAGGCATAAGTTTTTATATTTAAACAAATCAGTCTCAAATTGCTTACATTTGTCCTTATAGTTGTAATTGTCCTTAATAGGTTGTTCTTTTTCGCGTATGGTCGTTGTAAATGATTTTTCGAGCCATTCCGAAAAAGAAATGTTATTGTAGGCATCCAAAACACCACCATTCTTCGATAAATTGTCCTTGCCTGGCCCACCACGGGCCTGATTATCCTGGCGTTCACTGTTAACGCTCCCTTGGTTGGAACCTCTCCCTTCTCTGTCCGTTACAGTTTGTGGTCACGTCAATAGCCTCCAACTCCCCTGGGGAATTCCTTGGCCACAAGGGATTGACTCACTGATGCCCTGTGGACTGCCTGAATCATTGTTGTTTTTAGAATGATTATTAATGAGTTCCAAAAGCTGGCTCAACAATGAATTTTCTTTATCCATGGGTATCCCTCGTAAATGCTGGTGGTTATACGAAATAACCACAACCACAACTCCTCCACGTCAGAAAAATAGACAACTTGAACACCTCCACCGGCTTTACCATAAAGGGTATACTCCCATAAAAATCAATAGTATAAGTCACCAAAGATACTGTAAATTAATGTTGTTGCAAAAGTATCAGCCACTCCTGTAGTAAAAATCGATGAATTTAATGAACAACAATAGACATGTACAAAAAACTTGGATTGAGCGCGCTTTCATCTATAATTACAAGACTTCATCAGAATCCGTTGTTACTGGTTGTAACATGCCTTAAATACTGTAAGTAATTGAATATTTAATCAATTGTATATTAATCATTCAATTTATCAATAAGGCCACTACTTAATTCTTGTGTCAGATGAAATCACTTTTACTTTTTTTAAAAAATACAGACTCCATCACACAAAGTATATATGTACACACACAAAATATATAAACACACACACACGCTGTACAAATTCCAAACTGGCTAAAAACTTGTTTAAAAACTAATGCACAAACACATATAATTGTAATATATGTAAAATATGTAAATGTAATATCTAGGTAGTGTTTTAATAAAATACTGCAATAATTTATATATAAATATATATATATAAATAAAAATACCACCATTTACATAAATATATCAGCATATATATAAATAAATAAAAACTCCCTACAGAATGAAAAAAATACCAAAATATTAAGGACTTATAAATACTAATGACTTTTAATATGTATAACTAATGGAAATGTCATTGTATCAAGTTATATAAATATTACCTGTTAATATATATGAATTAATTTATAGTGTTAACTCAATTTGGGATTGTTGGCTAACAATTTTAGGGCTGGTTTAATAGAGAGATGATCATTCAACCCACTGGGATCACAGGCATCAAGCCTGAGTTGCCAAATCAACTCTTTGTACTCTAACAAAGATTCCCAGTCACCTCCTCCATTCTAGAGCTATGTCAAGAATCTCAATGGCAACACTCAGATCTACTCTGAGTTGCAGCACAATGGCACTAAATATATAGAACCAACTGATATTGCCAACATCCTGGCAGATAGGTTCAGTGCTAACTTTACCCCCCTCTCACCCCCTAAAGGGCCCATCTCTATACTGGAAGAATGCAAAGTTCCTGCAATCATGGCTGCACAGGTTAAAAACCACACTCTCCAAAGATAAGAACACAGCATCCATGGGACCTGACAACATCTCAGGCTGCGTTCTACACGAACTACAGAATGAACTGGCACCCCAACTAAGTATCATGTTCACTCATAGCCTCACCTCAGGCTTTGTGCCCACTGAATGGCACACAGTGACGGTTATCACACTCCACAAAGTGGAAGCCACCACAGACCCTGGGAACTACCACCCCATCAGCCTGACAAGCCTGGTCTGCAAGGCTATGGAACATATAATCATGGAACTTGTAAACAATGACATTGGTAATCTTGAAACTCTGGACCCCACCCAATTCAGGTTTGTAAAAAGCAGATCATGTCTCCTAAACCTGATAGACTTCTTTGAAGTGGTCATCAAAGCTGCAGATGAGGATAAGGTGGCTCAAATAGCCTATCTAGATCTTGCCAAGGCTTTTGTCACCATCCCCCACTCTGGAAGTATAGCTAAACTCACTAAACTAGGTATAAATCCCTATGTCACAAGATGGGTTGCCAACTGGATCACTGACAGAACCCATACTGTGAAAGTAGCAGACTCCAAATCTGAATTCAGACCAGTGACAAGTGGAGTACCAGAGGGTTCAGTCCCGGGTCCTCTCCTGTTTGGTATCTACTTCACAGACGTACAGGCTAACACAGAAGATCTTTAACTAACAAAGTTCGCAGATGACTTCAAACTAGGAGCAATAATCGAAACTCTTAACAATGTAGACATCCTACAAAAGGGCCTCACTGAGACAGATGCCTGGTGTCAAAGCCATGGCCTCAAGCTCAATGCCAAAAAGTGCATTGTCATCCCTTTTGGTAAAAACTCTGTACCCATGAACTACCACATAGGTGGTAGTCTGCTTAACACTGAAAGTGTGATAAGAGACCTTGGGACACAGGTGGTCAGTAGTCTCTCCTTTGATAATCACATCGTCACAGTAGTCAGGAAATCCTTCTATGTGGCACACCTCATCACAAAAGGTTTCAAATCCAGGAAAAAAGAGGTCATTGTTCCCCTCTACTCATCACTCATTAGACCCATTATAGAGTACAATGCCCCTTTTGGTATGTACCTCACAAGACGTCTACAACAACTAGAAAGGCTGCAGAAACACCTCACAAAGAGGATTACCAGCCTCAAACAGATGGCCTATGCCGACCATCTCAAAAAAACTCCAGCTTTACTCCATCGCATATCACCTACTCAGAGGTAATCTCTGCCTAACATACAAAGCTAGTACAACAAGAGGTCCTGCTCAAAGCAAAGCCCAAAGCACAAAGTAATATTCCTTAACGCAAATTTATTGTGGAAAGACAACAAGCGTTTTCGCTACTCCAAAAGAGAGAAGCTTCATCAGAGAAGTACAAAAAGGGTGCCAAAACCTTTTCTTCTCTGATGAAGCTTCTCTCTTTTGGAGTAGCGAAAACGCTTGTTGTCTTTCCACAATAAATTTGCGTTAAGGAATATTACTTTGTGCTTTGGGCTTTGCTTTGACCAGGACCTCTTGTTGTACCAGTTTGTTTGCTTGTTTCCAGGTTTTTAACATACAAAGCTATGCCAAACCCAGAGCTGTTGGACATGCTCCACTTAAAGAAATCCCAATCCCTCGGAGCTACACGCTCAAGGGACCTAAACCTTGTCACCACAATAATCAGAACATGCTGGAGGGATAGATTCCTGTGCCAGAGACTTCCCATACTCTGGAACAAACTACCTATCTATATCAAACAAAGCTCCTCATTAGCACTCTTCAAGAAAAATGTTGATGATTGGATGGGAGATAGGAAATTTACCCCAGGGATCACTTCTGTGGCTCTGCTCGACAGGGGCACAGGAAAATAATTTTCTTGGGTGGTGAAAGCCAGGGTACCTTTTTGATAGGCTTATATAGGCCCTAGGGCCAATAGCCTAGTACCTGCCTATGAACCGGTGAACCTATATTGATCTGACTTGATTATAACAAAAGTTCTTTTGCCAAAACATGTTAAATTGTTTTTGTTAAAGTTCCCCTTTTATGCATCATAATATTCTAGTAGGGCCTTTAGATGGTAAATATTAATTTATATAAGGCTAGAAGTTCAATTTAAATCAATAAAGTATTACTATTCAGAGCTATACTGTATAAGTAGCGTAACTGTCACTTAAACAAGAATGGGAAACAAAATGGCTAACTTGCAACCTTTGCACACTGCTAAGCTGTCCTGCTTGATTTGAAGGATATCACAGCTTCACAATGGATTTACAGAAAAAATAAAACAAATTGAAACCACAGGATTTAGATATCAACCTTGGCAGAAGCAGAGAAACAAGTAAGTAATCAAGGTGAAGATTTTGCAACTTAGCTCTAAGCTCTAGCAGTGCTAAATAATAATCTAAATGACTCTAAGCTAGTCCAGTTGCACTAGAAAGAAAGCAAAACTAAAAAAGAAACCCAAAATACAGCAATACGAGATCCCAGCTACAACTTTCACTTCACTCTTTTTACAACATCACACAATCATTTATCAATAAAACAAAACAAAAAAGGAAAATAAGAAGAAAAACTGAGGGAAATACATACCATTTAAATGAAAGGAACTGCGTTATAAAGCTTTATGACAAATGGACATGCGCATGCTTTACTCCTCAAGTAATTACTGAAATCCAATCTAAATATTCAAAGCAGTACAAGAATTTAACTAAAAGTTTATCAGGGAAAGTATTTAGAATTGCAATTAATTCACAAGCAAGTTATGTGTGTGAGAAACTGAAATGTTGAATACATTAAAATATAGCCTATCACATAACCTTACAGAAAAACAGGCAATGATTATTACTTGTTATGCACATATTATCAATATTTAACTAATAATGGGAACATTTTTACTGCTTATTAAAGAATTCTATATTGAAAGAGATAATGATAAGAGAGAAGAAAAAAGATATAAAA
The DNA here is from genome assembly GCF_019279795.1 of Protopterus annectens. Lineage (NCBI taxonomy): Eukaryota > Metazoa > Chordata > Ceratodontiformes > Protopteridae > Protopterus > Protopterus annectens. The sequence goes on from NC_056745.1 coordinate 110,618,336, forward strand.
CGTTTACCTTTCTTATGTCTTTATGCTCATGTTGTTTTTTGGTAAGAAGCATCATTAGCATCAACATCATGGTATGATTACAGTGATTTGTACTTTGCTTGAATTAATTTTGAACAACAATGTTTTTTTGTTTGAGTGTTAGCCTTTTCTACAAAGACTGAGTGTTGCCATGGGAACTCCATGCACCAATAGCTATGCTAACCAGGTACTGGTGCAATGGTGGAATGACTATGTTCACAATAACAATATTTTTGTTGGTTTGCTTAAGGACTATGCTAGATTTCTGGATGATGTTTTTCTTATTTGGGCAGAGGGTTTGCAAGATTTGTCACAATTTATTTCTTATTTAGAGAGTACATCTGTTTTTTTTGTTTAAGATTTACTTTAAGCTATTCAATGACATCTATTGACTTTTTAGATGTGACTGTTTTTAAGAACAAGGTTGGATGTTTGGAGACCAAGTTGTATAGAAAATCCTGTTGGAGGAATGGCATGTTGCATCATTCTAATATGCACCCCTCCCATGTTTTTTTTCTAATATACTTAAAAGTCAGTCCTTAAGGGTTACTAGACTGTCTACAGATGATAGTATTTTAGTGAAGATTTAAACTTAGTGCAGATTTTTTGAGTAGGGGGTACCATCATCAGCAGGTTGTTTCCTCATATCATGAATCGGTTTGTTCTAGAAGAGATAGAGGAATAGCATATTTTTCAGCTGGGCCTCATGGTACCAAATGTAATTTGTCTAGACACTTGAATGGACTTCCCAGATTTTTTTTTACTTATTCTAGCAATATGCAACAGTATTGTAAGGTTATTAGGAACAACTGGTCTGTTTTGTTGGTTGATGACAAAATTAGTTATTTTATTGGTACACAGCCATTTTTTTTTACTTTTAGGAATAATTAATTCCTTTATTATGAACCACGACATATTGCACCTATGTTATCTAACAAGAAGGGTACCGTTCCATGTAATAGTTGTAGGGCTTGTTCCTTTATTGCTCCTGATGTGCTGTTTACCCATCCTGTTTCTGGGAGGATTTTTTCACCTAGGTTTTCAGACACTTGCAGGAGCAGCAATTTGGTCTATTTGGCCACTTGCTGTTTCTGTTCTTCTTTCTATGTAGGCAAGACTGCATGCCAACTTAGGGAATGTATCCTTGAACATGTTGGCAAGCTTTACCTTCATAAGGTCATGATGTCATTGTACGACACTCTGAAGTGTGAAAGTACAATGGCAAGATTTCTCCAAGTTGAAAAAAAATAAGTGTGAATTCAAATGAGCGAATGCCAGTGTGCAGTCACTCATGAGAATTCTGCATTCCGAGTGCAGATTGTACTACAGTGGGGATTGGGACATGTAACCCTTCCTCACTGTAGTGCGATCTCAAAGTTAGTTTATTAAATTAGCAGGGGGTGTGGGGGTGCAGGGGGGCTTGCCCCCCCTGCATAACGGTGTTTGGAGACATCCAGAAATGTCAGGTGTTGCAAACACATTCGACATTTCTGGATTGTGTTCATTTTGTAGCATTTTCACTGTTTTAAGCAGTTGAAAGTATGGTTTCTGATGTTTTGAGTCAGATATTTGAGTGGTTGCATATTTCATTTGTTACTTTATGAAAGTACTGTTAGCAATATACATAATAGTGTTTTGACTAATGCTTTGGCTTGTCATGCTTCTTCTATCCCTGGACACAGTAGATTTAGTTTCAGGGTTTTGCAGTTGATTCCACCTAATATAAAGGAAAGTGGTTTAAATAACTATATTGAAATGATGAAACTGAAATGGATTGTTTCTCTCCAGGCACATAGGTTACCCGAACTGAATTGCAGTATACCCCTTAAACCTGCCTTAAAGGAGACATGGTAGCTTTGACTAATAGGTTTTATTGGTTGTTTTTATTCTTTATGTGCTTTAATTGATTAATTTATATGTATGTGTTTGCTGTTACTCTGGTCTGAAGAAGCAGTAACCCCACGGAAGCACTAAACTCCTAATAAACAAGCTTGTTATTTTATGTTGTTTTATTGATTTGGTGACCATGGTGGTTCACCTACGTTTTTGCTTTTCAGTACTTTTTGGTTGTGGGTCTGCCTTTAGAAGTTGGCTTGCTTTGATTTGCTTTATTAGCATCAACGTTGCAGTTTAATGTTATGCACTGTCAAGCAGATAAAAAAATATTATTTAATTACCACTAAAGTCCTATAAAAAGAAATGTTATAAAATCATTTGTCTTTTAGTTTCTTCTTCTTTTGATCCATAGTTTTCCATTCATTTCTCCTTGCTTGTCTCTTTAAGGGAGTACTGGTCCAATCCATTCCTTCTACCTGGTCTAAAATGTTATTAGACATTAAATAGGAATCAGCATTGTCTAAGGTGTCAAAAGTGTTGATACTATCAGACAAAAAGACATTCAGTCTAGTTGGAAATAATAAATGTACCTTGATTTGATTTTTCTTCAGTTCTTTTATTCAAGGAAAACATTGTTTTCTTTTTGTAACAACTACATATGAATAGTTATTGTCAAATCTTATTATTTTTTGTATTTAATTAGTGAGTTTGTCCATGCAGTTTTCAATACCAGTTCTTTATCCTGACTAGAATAAAATCTAACAGTTATGGACCTCTGATTAGTATTTGGTTTATTAGAAGACGAAGGGACCACTAATGACCTGTGTGCACTCTCAATTCCATATGAGAGAGATTCTGGTAGATTCAAAACATTAGGCAGCCAAAATGTTAAAAAAATAACCATATTGTCACCTTCAGTCATCTCAGGTAGTCCATAAAGGTGTAGATAATTCCTTCTAGACCTATTTTCAAGGTCATCTTTTGTTTTAGTAAAAACTCAATTTGATGCTCTTCTTCAGTGACTCAGTCCTCTAAGTCATTTAGTGTCTCCTCTGGTCTGGATATTTGAATTTTATGTTGCATAATTATTTATTTTAGTTATTCCATTTGCTTTGAGCATTTTTTATTTGAAAAAGTCTAGTTTGTTGTCCATTTTATCTAGTTTAATCAAAAGAGCCTGAATACTGGAGATTAAAGACTTTAATTCTTTTTAACTGAAGAGTCCTGTGCATTATTCTTAGAGTAACTCATTCTGAAGAGATGTAATGAGAGTGCCCTTTCAACTTAGACTTTGATAAGTATTTTAAGATAATATAGGAATAAAAACCCAATGTAGTCTTCCAAATACCCGAGTAACTGCTGAACTTTAAAAATAATCTGTCAACTACAGCATGTAATTAATATTTCCTGTCAGAAATTTAAGTAAGATAGCAGAGCTAAGAAAAAGTGCTGTTAGCTGCCACCATCTTGGCCATGCCCCCAGCTCTTAGATTATTGACTTCACTGCAATTCACATGGCTTTTTATATGGAAAATTGAAAAGTAGATATTACTTGTTACTTATATATATATATATATATATATATATATATATATATATATATATATATATATATAAAACGTAGATCTGACAAAGCTCAGACAAGAGTGAAAGTACTCATTGTTTTTATTTAATCAACATGGGTTAAACCAACAATACCAGCCTGAGTCCTGTTTTCTTGTTTCTAATAAGAATGCAAGATGGTCTTTACAAGGATCTTACATTAGCATGTATGATAACAGTCCATTTTAGCATTTCATCTGCTAATATCGTTCCTGTACAACTAGTTTTCACTTATATGCTGACAGGAAGCAAAGGGTCAGATTCCAAAAGAGTCATTCTCAGTGCAAGTCTGCCCTTATTCTGAAAGACCTGGTCTCAGTATAAGTGACATCTGTGTATGCTTACTATGGGAGCCACATTCCAAAAGGCCTTCTCTCAACCTGTTCCCGGCGTAAGTGGTCACGTACATTGACAGCAAATCTTTTGCAATCAGACCAAAATATTTTTTGTGCATTCATAATAACTATATTGTTCCACTTATCTGCTTTCATTATTCTATACAAGAATGAAGTACTAGATAACAGAGTCAATGCAAATATTATAACTGTTTCCTTTTCATTTACTCTGTCTTGCTTCCATATATTTTTGCAATTTCAAGAACTCCTTTTACAGCTCTTATTTTGCATTTTGCTTATTTCAGTTCTTTGAGTTGTGTACACTGACTCTTCAGTATACCTTAAGGCATGACTACATCCCTCCCTTCCTTCTGTCCTTCATTCAGTCATTATTGCATTCGCTCACTCATTCTATGTTTAGGAGCTGGATTTTATCACACCACTCTCTGCATTTCCTTATTGAATTCATAGATCAGATATATCTCCCTCATGAGCCTGAAGTGGATTTATTTATTTATTTGTTTTGTTTATTTGTTTATTTGTTTGTCTTTGTTGACTGGGAAAGTCCAACTGGATAGAGCCCATTTTCAGTGGTACATTTATATTAACAAGTGAATTTCAGACAGTTCTCAGAAAAAAACAACAGTTACATTCCTCATGAAAAAAAGCAACCATAATAAAGGCAGGTATATAAATTAAAGTATTTACATCAACAATTGTAAGTCTATACAGTTGTTGTAGCTCTAATATCTTGCAGGAAGTAAATGGATTGAAACTTCAGGAGGGAAGACATTATTGTGAAGAAGTTCAGTGTTCTTACTTTTCAGAAAAAAAAAGGTTTGCAAAGAGTTCAAGAGATATAATGAAGTTGTTGTTGTTGTTGTTTCTTTCGGCTTATCCTGGTTAGGGGTCGCCACTGCGGAACTCCGGTCCGCTAATGTTTGGTAGTGGATTTTTACATGCCAAGTTACCAGCCCTGATGCACAACCTTCAACGAAGGCCACGCCCATTCACACATGCCTCCACACAGAAGACACCCTAGCTGAGAATCGAACACGACAATGTCTTGCTGTGAGGCGACAACGCTACCACAGCACCACATTATGTAGGAGGGGAGATATTAGTTATGTATAAGAGGATAATGGTAATGCCATATAACTGAGAGAGCAGAGTACAGGACTGGTTCTATTTAGGCTGCCAATTCTAAATTATTGTATCTAGAAGGTTTATAACTTAGGTATACAGGGGATGCATGACAGAGGTAGAGCAGTGGATGGGAACAGTTAGTAAAAGAGCAAGATGAGAAGTGTTATTTAAGAGGGTGGGTGAAAAGGGATGTATTGATTTAAGTGCAGGAGCGAAAGTTGTTAGAGGTATAACGATTCAAGTTGAAGAGTGCAAAAAATTTGTGATAAGTAATAAGAAGTCTATGCTTTCACCAGAGCCCTCAACCTGTTGATGCACGAGGAAGACTGGGATCAGGTAAGGTATTGTTTGAGCTGGATTTTATACCTTGGAAGTTTGTTACTAATTTTTATTTGTGTAGGGATGGTATTCCAGAGGTTGGCGATATAACAGGAGTATAGCAAGTCCCCTGATTTTCTTTTGTAGTGCTTAGTAGAAATTTTTTTACCAGAATGGAGATCCATTGTGGGGGTGTAGGGCAATAATATGCTTTTAATGCAGGGCATTGTTCAGAAAAATATATCAGTTTGTATGCCATAACTAGCTGAGACTATGTTATGTAGTTGTTAAGCTCTAGCCAGTTTAGTTGCTTTAAAGCTTGGCAGTGGTGAGCTTGGTGTGCAGTGCTGGTTGCAGATTTAGCTGCTTTGCTGTAACAGGGAGCTAGTTTGGATTTTAGTGTAGCGCTTAGGTTTGTAAAGATAAGTGAGGCATATAAAAGGTTTGGAAGCAAATAGGATGAGGCTAAGGTTTTTGTTGCTGGGTCTATAATGTACTGTTTTGCTCTGTAAAGGGCACCAAGTTTCTGGTAGATCTTAAATGGGTAACTAGAGAATGAATGAATAAATAAATGGCCTTCTTCTAGTTACTATGATCAAAAGTTAATTGTGAAGACCACTTCAAAAAGGGATGCTAGTGACTGTCCAAAATCTCAAAAACAATAACATTGCAAAAAACTTAAAAAGTAAGTCTATGTCATATACTGCAGTCTAATCACAAACACAGTCTCATATGGAAATTTCTATGTGACAGAACGTCTCATTTAGAAAGTCCCACAAAGCTATAGCTTTATGTCCCGCAAAGCCTCAGTAAGCCTAACATCTACACAAATATAAAATATATAATTAAATTATAAAAAATAAATGAATTTAGCTTACAATAGTGTACCTAGAACTTGGAATAAAATTCCTATATCAATCAGGTCTGTCACACACCTTCATTTTTTAAACCATTACTTAAATACTTCCTCTCTACCTCCTGGCTTTGTCCCTATTCCTTGTCTGGGACATAGCTCTCTAAAACATTTTACCATCTTTCTTATACCTCCCTTTAAGGCACTAAATCAGCTAACATGCATATCCCTTTCTGATACCTCACTTTATTGTACTTCTTAAACTACTACACCTACTTCTAATTAGCACAACCAAATTACTGTTCTATCACTACTTCTCTGTTAACACTCAGACATGCTTATCTCCTCTAATACCTCACTTTATTGTATTTCTAAAATTACTACTACCTGTCTTATGCACCAGTATTCTATCTGTAAAGTCTCAATACAAGACTTATTTTATTTATTTTTATTTATTTATTTATTTATTTTACATTTGTTAACCGGGCTAGTCTAACTGGAATAAGATCCATTTTCAGTAGAGGCCCGGGGAGAAAAGCTCCAGCACAGCAAACTTTTTACAGTAAAAAATAATAAGTTCAAAGCAGAATAACAGTAGTAAAATAGCTCTACACAGTTACAGCCATTTACATACGCAATATATGACTGTAATCAATTGTTTAAAATTAAAAGAAATATAATAATAATTAATCAGAATACAGACATACTGATTAGGTACAGTTGACATTACAAGGATACCAAGGTTATGCTGAGGTAATATGCATTGCAATAGGAATAGGAACAAATTAGTAGTTTTCATTTGAAAACAGGATAACAGAAAGTATCGACTGGTAGTAAATTATAGAAATGTATCATATGATATAGTGAGATAAAGGTATCTAAGAGGCAGCAAGAGTATGTAGAGTGGTGGAATATATTCTTGCTAGGAGCAGAGAAGATATTTAGTCAGGGTTAGTACAAGGGCAAAGCCAGTGAGAACTGAGAAATTGTTTTATTCTTAGTTTAAAGAGTCTTGTGGAGGTTAGAGCTAGGAGTTCAGAGGGAAGTTTGTTCCAGTGTTTGCCTACGGAGTTAGAGAACAGAGAATCTCCAGCAGAGTTCTTGGATTTGTTAATAGTAATAAGTGGCTTATTTGAGGAGCGTAGGTTTTGAGATTGTTATAGGGGTGATGAGGGTAGTCAGTATAGGTGTATAGGTGGGGTAGTACAAGCTCTTATGTATAATAGTGAGTTGTTGAGATAGTATTTGGTTTTGAAATTCAAGCCATCCAAGTTGTTTAAGGTTGTTGCAGTGATGAGTACGAAAAGGAGAACCTGTGGCAAATCTAGCAATGGAGTGATAGGCAGTAGCAAGTTTGTTTAGATTATGTTTTGAGAGATTGGTGTATATGGGTGAGGCATAGAGTAAGGTAGTGATTAAATGAGTTCTAGCTATAGCAATTTTGGTTGAAGGAGTGAGGAAGGGTTTGATTCTGTAAAGGGATCCCAGTTTCTTATTTACAGTTTTTATAGTGATGTTAGTATGAGTATCAAAGTTTAGATTATTGTCTATAGTAATTCCAAGAAGTTTGGTGGTTATGTCAGGAGATATGAGAGTCCCATTGTTGGATGTAAGAGTAAAGTGAAGAGGCGGAGTTCTAAGTAGGAGTAAAAAGTAAGAGTTTGGTTTTTTTTTGGGTTAAGTAAAAGGCAACGGTTTAAAAACCATTGTTCAACTGTGTTAAATGCATTTTGTGTAAGAGACTGTAGCTCGGCAGGGTTATTTGCTGAGCAAATAATAGTGGAATCATCTGCATACTGAATGCAGGTGGTGTGTGGGA
>NC_056745.1:110631262-110733762 GCF_019279795.1 Protopterus annectens
CGCACTACAGTAGGGAAGGGGGCATATGCCATTTTCTTGCTAATAATACTTGTCAGTCAAATGAAGTGTCAGGCAAATGAAGTGTCAGGCAACTGACATTTCAGTCATTTGGTCTCAGGCAAATGGATGTCGGGCAAATGGGAGTTGGTCAAAAGAAGTAGACCCATATATATATATATATATATATATATATATATACATACATTATATGTGTGTGTGTATATGTGTATATATATATATATATATATATATATATATGTGTGTGTGTGTGTGTGTAAACATACATATATATATACATATACATGTATCTATACTGACATATATCTCTGCGCGTGAGTGCGCGCACACACACACACACACAAACATAAATATATTTTATATATATATATATATATATATATATATATATATATATGTATGTATATATATATATATATATGGATCCCTATCGCAACACCGACACGCCACAAAACCGACACCAAAAAACCGACAACACACAATACCGACAACGCACAAAAATGAACACCATAACACCGACACCCAAAACACAGACACACAAAACGTAAACTACACATTACACACAACTATACATGCACTAACCTTAACCCAAACCGTAACCCTAAGGTCCGACACAACCGCACACTTACCCTACCCGCACCCTAACCCACTTAACCCACTCTTAAACATATAGTACGTCACTATCGCGCACTCACCCTACCCGCACCCTAACCCTAAATCACTTAACCCACCCCTAAACCTACAGTCCATCACTATCGCACACATACCTTACCTGTACCCTAACCATAACTCACTTAACCCACCCTTAAACATATAGTCCGTCACTATCGCACACTCACCCTACCCGCACCCTAACCCTAACTCACTTAACCCGCCCCTAAAACTACAGTCCGTCACTATCCCACACTTACCTGTCTGCTGCCTAACACTTAATCCCTCACTCTATCGCACACTTACCGAGTCGCGCTCACACCTTCCCATGTCGGTGTTTCGTCCGTCAGGATCTCACCTTGTCGATCATCTGCGTGGTCGGTCTTCTCGTCTCCTTCTTTAGAGCGTCGACCTTCTGGCGTGTCAGGTTACTGAATGGGACCCATATATATATATATATATATATATATATATATATATATATATATATATATATATATACATACATATATATCTAGACATATCAGGAGGTGCACTGGAGTATGGCCCAGGTACCTCTGCTGAAATACTTACAGTCTCTGTCATGTTACACAATATAATTCTCAGGAAACAATTTCAACAAGGACAGCAAAGAAAAGGACCACAGTTTCAAGGACCACCAACAGATCCAGCAGCAACAGATACAGATAAGGAGTCTGAGGGAGAACCACCAGCTGCAGATGGTGCTGGCAGGTGGAGGTGTGCACAGTATGCCCTGGCTCTGGCTAAGAGGCAAAGGGTAACATACACAATCACTACCTAGCTACAGTCTAAGAGGCCATGCACATGCAAATAACAAAACTGATGCTTGTCAGACTCCACAACCTCTACTTACCATGTAACGGCTGTGTTCTGATAGCATCAGACAGGGCAACCCAAAAGATACAGTTTATAGCTCTAGCAATGGCATGGTAAGTGTGGAACCTGTAAAGAAAAAAAAGTTATATACTGATTACTCTCATATTTAAAATTTGAATATGCTCCTAAGCAGAGCATTTGTCTGAGGTATACAGTTATGACAGTAATATCTCCACTGTCAGATTTTGCAATATACAGTTATATATTAGAAACATGAGTATGCATCATACATTTCAAGTGACCACCATCTATAAAACATAGAAAGGGTCAATTATACCCTCATTTGCATGACTATACTAAGCAAGACTTAAGTACCTAATGCTCCTGCTGCTGCAATGATAATACTAAGTGAAATAAAATGTGGTTCAATAATTACAGAAGCAGTCATTCACAACTGAGTAGGAACAAGAAATCAACGCTTTACTTCTACAATACATATTAACAAACGCACGCATGTGAGTAAGCAGTCATTAGCTATACACTGTGTGCATCAGAGATATATGTAACCCTAAGTCACAAAGTCATGTGCAAAGGGCAGGGCACAGTCATCGTCATTTGCACAGGGTGTACGGTGGGGGGAGGCTAAGGCTGATTCCAAAGAAGTGAGTGTGTGCAAGTAAGGAACAGTTATATCTATCAAAGTTTAGAGTGTTCAGGGTCAGTATCAACAGATGTGTAGCATTCAACAGTGCTGTTTAGATAGTTTGCATGTCGGTGCACTGAATGGGACCCATATATATATATATATATATATATATATATATATATATATATATATATATATATACATATATATATATATATATATATACACATACATATATATATATATATATGACATGATTGACCAACCATGATGCTTTCCCTGAAATGGCCTGCACCTGTCGGCCTTGGGATTCTGGATACTGTCTAATGCTCTTGCCACCCCTATGTTGCCTTTTTTAGGCAAGGTTCAAATGACAAATTAACCACCATAACAGGGTACAAGCAAGCAAAATCTGAGGGTAATGCTACTTAATGCTAAAAGACTCACTTGAGGCACTCCTTAAAATGGAGAACATTGACATCTGTTCAGTGACAGAGACCTGGTTCAAGGCTCCAAAGAGCAGCCCTGCATTACCAGGCTATAGTTCATACAACACCTTTTGGCCATCTAACCTGGACCAAAACACTAAAGGTGGAGGAGTGTCCATATTCATTAAGGATATCCACAACTCCAGCCTAGTTGCTCAGCATAATGCATCCGAGATTATCCAAGTGCAACTAACTCTGGGCAAGACCGCAATCCAAATTGTAGCTTGCTACAGATCCCCCACCATGCCCCAGGATTCCCACTCCTCATTTCTTGATACACTGGAAAATAGTAGGGTACAACCTAATACCCTAATGATGGGCAATTTCATAGGTTCATAGGTTCATAGGTTGATACTAGGCTATCTGCCCTAGGGCATTTATAAGCCTAGCCAGAGTGTGTTTGGCTTTCGCCACCCTTTTAGATTAGTTGACTGTGCCTCTGTATAGTAGGTCACAGAAGATAACCCTTTTGAGGTTAGTTTACTGTGCATCTGTTTAGTAGGGACACAGAAGAGAGCCCAGGGGTAAACCTACGATCTCCCATCCACTCGTCAAGATTTCTCTTGAAGAGGGTCATTCACCTACCCCACCATTAACTGGGAAAACTACTCATGTACCAACTCTTGTGCTCAATGTTTTCTGGAATCATAAATTCCAATGCTTTGGATCAACTTATCCACACCCCGACCAGGGGTAGCAATATCCTAGACCTGGTCATTACCAACATGGGCAACCGGTGTTCCACACCAGAGGTCAGTTCCTCATTGGTGAAACCCGAGTACAAGCTAATCGCCCTGGATATCCACATCCCACCCCCACCCCCCGCCCCCATTAGGGAAACCACCGTAAAACATTTCTCCAAAGCCAACTTCACGCTTCTTAAGACAGAAGTGGTAAACTTCATGACACCCATGCTGATGAACAATAGAGGTATGACTGCTGAATCCTATACAAATGCACTTTATAAGCACTTACACGAGTGCATTGATCATACAATCCCTAACAGAACCAAGATGCTATCCTCCAAAATAAGGAAGCCAATCTGGTGGTCCCCCTGCATAAACAAACTCTACAACAGAAGAAAGAAACTGTTGCAAAAAGGAGTAAAATCCCATGATTGGAGGAACTCCGTGGTCAACCTCAATAAGAAGCTGAGATCCCTCATAAAATCTTCCAAAGCTAGTTATGAAAACAAAATTGCCACTGATTCTAAAGACAAGCACACAGCAATCTATAGCTATGTCAGGAATCTCAATGGCAGCAATCAGATCTGCTCTGGGTTACAGCACAATGGCACTAAATATACAGAACCAACTGATATTGCCAACATCCTGGCAGATAGGCTCAGTGCTAACTTTACCCATCTCTCATCCCCTAAAGGGCCCATCTCTAAACCGGAAGAATGCAAAGTTCCTGTAATCACAGCTGCACAGGTAAAAAACACACTCTGCAAAGCCAGGAACACAGCATCCATGGGACCTGACATCCCAGGCTCCATTCTACACGAACTACAGAACAAACTGGCACCCCACCTAAGTACTAAATTCAATCCTAGCCTCACCTCAGGCTTTGTGCCACTGAATGGCGCACAGCAGCAGTTACCCACTCCACAAAGGGGCAGCCACCACGGACCCTGGGAACTACCGCCCCATCAGCCTGATGAGCCTGGTCTGCAAGGCTATGGAATGTAGCATCATGGAACTTATAAACAATGACACTGGTAATCTCCAAACTCTAGTCCCTACCCATTTCCTGTTTGTAAAAGGCAGATCATGTCTCCTAAACCTGATAGACTTCTTTGAAACGGTCACCAAAGCCGTAGATGAGGGTAAGGTGGTTCACACAGCCTATCTTGATCTCGCCAAGGCTTTCAACACCATCCCCCACTCTGGAATTATAGATAAACTCACTAAACTAGGTATAAATCCCTATGTCACAAGATGGGTTGCCAACTGGCTCACTGACAGAACCCACACTGTGAAAGTAGCAGACTCTAAATCCAACTTCAGACCAGTGACAAGTGGAGTACCAGAGGGTTCAGTCCTGGGTCCTCTCCTGTTTGGTATCTACTTCGCTGCAGTACAGGCTAACACAGAAGGTCTTTGGCTAACAAAGTTCAGAGATGACTGCAAACTAGGAGCCATAATAAAAACTCCTAACGATGTGGACATCCTACAAAAGGACTTCACTGAAACAGATGCCTGGTGTTAAAGCCATGGCCTCAAGCTCAATGCCAAAAAGTGCATTGTCATCCCTTTTGGTAAAAACTCTGTTCCCATGAATTACCACATAGGCGATAGTCTACTTAACACCGAAAGTGTGATAAGAGACCTTGGGACACAGGTGGACAGTAGTCTCTCCTTTGATAATCACATCGACACAGTAGTCAGGAAATCCTTCTACATGGCACACCTCATCATAAAATGTTTCTCATCCAGGAAAAACGAGGTCATTGCTCCTCTCTACTCATCACTCATTAGACCCATTATAGAGTACAACACCCCTTTTGGTATGTACTCACAAGACATCTACAAAAACTGGAAAGGCCACAGAAATACCTCACAAAGAGGATTACCGGCCTCAAACAGATGCCCTACACAGACCGTCTCAAAAAACTCTAGCTTTACTCTGTTGCATATCGCCTTCTCTGAGGCAATCTCTGCCTAACATACAAAGCTATGTCAAACCCAGAGCTGTTGGACATGCTCCACTTAAAGAAATCCCAATCCCTCAGAGCTACACGCTCTAGGGACCTAAACCTTGTCACCACAATAAAGAGATGCTGGAGGGATAGATTCCTGTCCCAGAGACTTCCCATACTCTGGAACAAACTACCTATCTATATCAAACAAAGCTCCTCATTAGCACTCTTCAAGAAAAATCTTGATGATTGGATGGGGGATAGGAAATTCACCCTGGGGATCACTTCTGTGGCTCTGCTTGACAGGGGTGCAGGAAAATAATTTTCTTGGGTGGCAAAAGCCAGAGTATCATTTGGCTAGGCTTATATAGGCCCTAGGACCAATAGCCTAGTACATACAAAGCTATGTCAAACCCCAGAGCTGTTGGACATGCTCCACTTAAAGAAATCCCAATCCCTCAGAGCTACACGCTCTAGGGACCTAAACCTTGTCACCACAATAAACAGATGCTGGAGGGATAGATTCCTGTCCCAGAGACTTCCCATACTCTGGAACAAACTACCTATCTATATCAAACAAAGCTCCTCATTAGCACTCTTTAAGAAAAATCTTGATGATTGGATGGGGGATAGAAAATTCACCCTGGGGATCACTTCTGTGGCTCTGCTTGACAGGGGTGCAGGAAAATAATTTTCTTGGGTGGCAAAAGCCAGAGTATCATTTGGCTAGGCTTATATAGGCCCTAGGACCAATAGCCTAGTACCTACCTATGAACCTATAAACCTATGAACCTAAAATAAAACACTGTTAATTTGATCTAAAACATACTTCATTGAAACCAGAAAACACTAAAACACATTTCACTGAAAACTATATACACAAAGTGCCAGATTCATTTCCAACTACATGATAGTGCACTACTGCATTTGGTATTAATTAAGCACCTGTACATGTGTAGAGCAACCAAACAAATGGGAATGGCAGAATATGCTAATGAAAGCATAAAGAGTTAAAAGTACATGCTAATTAACCAATCCAACATGGCAGAGCTATTCAGAAAGCTATAAAACAATCGTACACTCAGTGTTGGCTTTTGCCCTGCTCACCAAAACCCTTGGAATACAGCATGTTAGGTGTTGCTGCTGCTATAATTATGCTGCGTGCAGCAGACTTTAAATGCCAGGACTTGGACAAGAAGACAAATGTGTTTAGACCCCATTTGACTTACCATGGACTGCATGACACAGAAATTGCTGACGATACAGGATGGACAGGGAAACATTGAAATATGCAACCTCTGCCGCCTCCACCTCAGGCCTTGGGGAAATAATGAAGAACGTATCCCAGTGGAAACAAAGGTATGTCTAGCATTACGTATAATAGCTGCTGGAACTGTTTACAGGCCTAAAGGGGATATATTAAGGATGTCACAGGCATCAGCCCTCAAGAATATTACATCAGTTTTTAAATTCCATGCTACTGCATGCAAGGGATCATATTTCTTTCCCATGCACACCACAAGAAAGAACAAGAAAAATGCAGGCTTGTATGCAATAGCACACTTTCCTAAAATGTTGGGGGCCCTAGACTGTACACATATAGAAATAAAACCCCACCTTGGGAACAGAGAAGGAGGCACATCAACAGAATAGGTTTCCATTCTAGAAACTGTCAGGTTGCCCATAATGCCCAAGGGATCATCTACAATGTCTGTACTGGTAGCCCAGGCAGTTTCCACAACTCACACATATGGCACCCCCTGTGAGGTAATATACCAAGTTTGCTAGGGATGTTTTTCTTTAAGGGCTTCTAGTAGGAGATGAGGGTTATCCACTTGGGCGCTGGCTCATGATACCAATGAGAAACTTATACAACTGCACTGAGAAAGGATATAATGATGCCCAAACCTGCAGACAATGTTTGTTTAGATTGCTTAAAGTGAGGTTCTGGTGTCTAGACATATCAGGAGGTGCACTGTAGTATGACCCAGGTACCTCTGCTGAAATACTTACAGTCTCTGTCATGTTACACAATATAATTCTCAGGAAACAATTTCAACAAGGACAGCAAAGAAAAGGACCACAGTTTCAAGGACCACCAACAGATGTAGCAGCAACAGATACAGATAAGGAGTCTGAGGGAGAACCACCAGCTGCAGATGGTGCTGGCAGGTGGAGGTGTGAGCAGTATGCCCTGGCTCTGGCTAAGAGGCAAAGGGTAATACACACAATCACTACCTAGCTACAGTCTAAGAGGCCATGCACATGCAAATAACAAAACTGATGCTTGTCAGACTCCACAACCTCTACTTACCATGTAATGGCTGTGTTCTGATAGCATCAGACAGGGCAACCCAAAAGATACAGTTTATAGCTCTAGCAATGGCATGGTAAGTGTGGAACCTGTAAAGAAAAAAAAGTTATATGCTGATTACTCTCATATTTAAAATTTGTATATGCTCCTAAGCAGAGCATTTGTCTGAGGTATACAGTTATGACAGTAATATCTCCACTGTCAGATTTTGCAATATACAGTTATATATTAGAAACATGAGTATGCATCATACATTTCAAGTGACCACCATCTATAAAACATAGAAAGGGTCAATTATACCCTCATTTGCATGACTATACTAAGCAAGACTTAAGTACCTAATGCTCCTGCTGCTGTAATGATAATACTAAGTGAAATAAAATGTGGTTCAATAATTACAGAAGCAGTCATTCACAACTGAGTAGGAACAAGAAATCAACAGCTTTACTTCTACAATACATATTAACAAATGCACGCATGTGAGTAAGCAATCATTAGCTATACACTGTGTGCATCAGAGATATACGTAACCTTAAGTCGCAAAGTCATGTGCAAAGGGCAGGGCAGAGTCATCGTCATTTGCACAGGGTATACGGTGGGGGGAGGCTAAGGCTGATTCCAAAGAAGTGAGTGTGTGCAAGTAAGGAACAGATGTATCTATCAAAGTTTAGAGTGTTCAGGGTCAGTATCAACAGATGTGTAGCATTCAACAGTGCTGTTTAGATAGTTTGCATGTGTGTGAAGTGGTATGGGCAAGTGAATTTTTATTTTTTTCAATACATGTGTGTCTGCATGAAAACAATTAAGCATTGTGCTAGCACTACATGCTGGCATCTCAGACAGGTGTGTGCCATGCATGGTAGATTAATCAGTTCAGCATTGTTGCCCACGACCATGAGAACTACTTCTTCCAGGAGATGCGCTGCTACTTCCATGGCCCTGGCTATATGTCAAGTGCTACCTGAACATGAGAAATGTCTGCTGGATGAGCTCTCCTTATGACTATGTCCAGGACAACTATCCTATAGCCTACCAAGTCTGTATGTAGACACCGCAATCACTGATGGAGCAGTGCAGATAGTGTCACTATGGGAATGGGATCTTGTATAACCACATCAGTTAACACCAGAAGATGTAGTGTTTCACTCCAGCCACATGGATGTCTAGCCTTCCCCAACAGACTTTCCATCAATGACACTTCCAGATCCATTGTGTCACTCATCCTGTCCAATGAATTGCCCATATGGTTCAGGGAGTCACTCACATCAGCATACATACGGCTAGTATTCACACTATATATTCTGAGGCCCTGGTAAAACAAGCCTGTTCCTCCACTATGGCCCTATACATCTAGTGGCACCTAATGACAGGAAGAGGGAGGACAACAGGCCTCCTCTGAGCACCCCTAACAACACTCCAGTGTGGCACCACACCCTCATGATGAGTACAGGGAGAAGTAACCAGCTGTGCAACCAGAGTAACCATACCACCCTGATCAATAGTGTAACCCTCAGCCTGTCCTATATCAGAGGTCTCACGTCATGGGTGTGTGTAGGCATGCTGACTGTGTCTGAAATATGGGCAGGGGATCTGGGATCCACAACCTCAGCATCAGAGTGACCCTGTACACCCCAAGACTGTGCTTGTTCATCTCCACCATTCTCATTGGAGGCTACCGATATTCTGACATCAGGTGTTAGGAGTTCCACAGTATCATTCTCAGGATCACCTATGACAGCAAGCAATAAACACAAGAAACAGAAAAATAGACAATAAAATTGATCACATATTTTCCTTATAGGAAAGGTATGTTACAATCTAACAGATACTAAACCACCACAAATATTAATCTCATATGGACCTGAATCTACCTTACACACAGTAATGCCAATAACCAATTTTCATCTTACCATGGGCAGGTGGGCTGGCAGCCTGCAATCCAAATGGCCCTGTACATGAGGAGAGGAGAGGAGAAGAGAGGACCCTTCAGAAATGCAGATTAAAATGTTCTCATACAAAAATGTAGTGAACAGTTGTACCCCCCCCCAAAAAAAAAACATCTTCCTCTAGTTTTCCATGATTGCGTAGTTTGACTCACAGTGGCTAGAGCTGGCTATATATATATATATATATATATATATATATATATATATATATATATATATATATATATATATATATATATATATATCAGACATGTAGGATATACATGTCTATATTAAATCAGCGAATGCTTAAAAAAGCGAACGCTGATTTATCAATCCCATGTAAGCAAAAGCTTACAATCCCAAACACATAGAGCAGCGATTTTTTTCCCAGGGAAAAAAAAATCACTGTTCCAAAAAAGAAAAAACTTTAAAACATTACATAAAGTGGGGTGCTTTTCCCCCCACACCCCCTGACTTGGGGGGCTGTGCACCCCACACCCCCCTACTTAAAAAAAAACAACTCCGAGACTGCACTACAGTGAAAAAATGGCAAAATAATGAATGCGGCCAAGCGATTTTTTTCCCAGGGAATTCTGCCATTTTGTGCTTTCAAGTTCGATCAAGACGCATTTGAAAGAATGAGTCTTCTATCATATAATAGGGAACGGATATACGCATATAAAGATATAACAATGACACTTACATCTTGCATACCTGGAAGGTCTGCTTCTAACACTCCGAGTCTGTCATTCACATCTGCACCAACATCAAGGATTGTATGAAACCCACTGCTGAGCTACCTGGATCTCTGACAGTAGACAAGAACTCCTTCATTTTGGTTAGTGTTGATAAGTTTGGTAGCAAGACCACCTCCCACAGCCATCTGTTCACAGGCAATTGCAGTTGTCCTATGGCAGGCAGAGGTTATCATATCGCTTGCCCAATGTTATATCTGGGAGTAAGTTCTCCCATGCCCTCTGACAGCATTAAAGTAATTGACCACCTGCTGCCTTATCCTGTATCGAACAGATTGGGCATCTCTACCTCTTCCTAGCAGAAAAGCTCCATGGTAATGTAAAACTTGGATAATGACCTCATTTACAGCATCAGAGTATGGTGGCATGCAGGGTACAGATTTCTTCTTGGGTGTCATATCCCTGTATGAGATGAAACAGAAAACAGACACACATAATTACATATATAGGATGGCTGTGAACTCAGTTATATGTGAATGTATGCATCCATCATGCGCACAACAATTTAAAAGTTAATACTCCCTATTACTATACATAAGTTTTGACAGCCCTCCCAAAAAAAAATTCTAAATCAAATATTCAACAATGATCTATAACAATTCTGTAAGGCAGCTAACACAAGTTTAACTGTAATACATTTCGGCATTAACAATAACAACTCAAAGCATAGCATTAGAAATGTAAGACAAAACTATTATAATTGCCATGTACAACTGCTGTGGAGGGCAGTCAAGTGGAAATCCACAAATGTAATGCATCTTTCTGCCAACACAGGTAAAAATGCCAAAACATCCTATAAAGTTATAATACACTTGTCTGCACTAAATGTGCAAATATCAATTAAATACAAACTAAAAAATATGTCATGTAGCATTCTGTAGCACACTTTTTGTAATGCAGATATGGTTATGCTGATAGAAAGGGATATAAAAAAAAAACAATTCCACCACAACATCCACCAGACTCACCAACTGCTGAAGGATGACACAGACAAAAGTATTTAAAAAACAGGTTTATTAACAGCTGACTGTTAGTGCTTTCATAGTGAGAACCACCACTTCTTCAAACATTAAAAACCCAGCATCAATGAATGAATAAAGTCACTTCATTTAAATATTTAAATACAACCAATTACAGCATAATCATCTTAAAGGAACAGTCATAATTTCAGAACAGCTGAGACCATAATAACATCAGAAGGGAGAGCTAAAAAAACTATACCTAGAGTTACTATTCAAACCTATATTTCATTTAAAAAATGTACTTCATATTTTATTTAAAAAATATATTTAAAAACATTCTCTATTTAAAAAGCATCTGATTTTTAAGTATGGGTTTAAGTGGGACCCTTTCAATGAGTCCCTTTCCCATATCTGCCCTCAGTCTTATGATCCACCTTGTCTCTGATGTCTCCAGGTTATTAACAATATCTCCTCCTCGTTCATTTATTCATATCAATTCAATCACTAAAAACCTAAAAGTATGGTTGTCTCCATGTTTTAAAACATGTTTGGCCAGGACATCCGTGGATACTGCATTTCTAATATTATATAAATGTTCCCTAATCCTTAATCAAAACTTTCTGTTGGTTTTCCTTACATAAAAGGCTGTGCAGACATTGCATACAGCCAAATAAACCACTTTCTGTGAATTACAATTTGCTACAGCATTGAATATAAACCGAGTCCCAATTTCTGGGTGGATAAAACATCCTGTGATATCTAAGAATCCACAATAATTACTTGTTACAGGGAAAGGTACCAGTTCTAATATCCCGACTCAAGGCCGTATAAGTAGCTCTAGGACAGCACAACATCAACTTGAGAGATAACTTATTCTTAAACAAAAAGTTGGGTCTATCCCCTACTATGGTTCTAAGCTCCAGATTAAGTGTCAAGATGTTCCAGTGTTTCCTAATAACATCCGTAACCACATGACCATTACCAGAAAAATAAATGGGGATACACACAAATCTCCTTTTATCCCTCTTTTTGGGTATAACATCAATGCTAGATGAAAAATATGGTCTAGCTGTATCTCTTCACCAATTGGGAACTTCATTGAGGATGCTATATGTCATTGTATCCGTATACCCCCTATCACCAAATCTGGTCCTCAGGCTTAATAACTCATTTTGGAAATCCTTCTCATTAGCAGTTAGTCAGGAAATTATCATTCCTTGCCCTTTTACAATATTACTGAAATGTGTCTTGGATGCATACTGCTCCTATGAAGCAGTGCATTCCTATGACATTCCTTCCTGTAGATCTTTGTAGTCAAACCCATAGCAGGATCCATAATGATTCTCACATCCAGAAAGTTCATTTCTCTTAAGGAATAATTAAATTCTAACTTAAGGAAGGTAGTGCCATTATTCAGATCTATAAGAAACAATTCCAAATCTGACAAATTTCCATGCCATATTAAAAATGAATAATTGACGAAACGTCTATAGAATGCTACCTGACTCCATTTTTCATATCCGATGATATTTTCAAACTCCCAGGTGGCCATGACTAAATTGGCATAACTATTAGCACTGAATATTCCCATGGCCACCCCAGGGGGCATAAGTATATGCTTTTCAGCTGTCAGTGCAATTTACCTTTTAATGTTAAAATACAATAATTATGTAAGGAATAGCAACATACCCTGACAATACAGCAGTGTAAAAAATAGTAAATTCTCCAAAAGTTGTGTTTATTCAGCAATATCAAGCTCTCTGAATCTAAACACGCTTCTCAGAAGGATACAAGTGCATTAGCTACATATTTACCTTTATATACTGCAAAGTTAGCCCTGTGAGCACTGTGAGTATGCAAATGAGGTGTCAAATCATTATTAAGCAATGACTGGTCATTAACATTCAAAAATGAGCACACTGATTGGTCAGCCCAACCAACATGCCCATTGTAAATTGAGTATGTACCAAAAGAAAGAAGTCCGGTTGCCTCTGCTCCCTTATTATTCACTTGAATACTGTGTGCCACCTAAGTCCACTCCCCAGTCAAAAAAATCTAAAAGAGTATTAATAGGTCTAAATGTTACAAAAACAATAATTTATAATAATTTACATATTTCTTCTAATTAATGGTTCCTTGCTTGTCATCAGCATCGCCACAAAAAATTGCCTCATGGTAAATGCAAAGGCAAAATTACATGATTATAGCAAAAGTATTATAATAAAAAGGTATACAGTTTTTCCATTGAAAGAACTGCATACAGACCCTCATGACCAAACCATGCCAGCTATGGAAAAATCCAGCATTACTCACACCCAGCTGTGGGTTATTACTATAGTATTCCTAAATACCACAATCTGCACTAAGTACTCATTTGGCATGAACCTAACAAGACGCATTTATTGAAGTTGGGATGCCTAAAATGATTCCCCCAGAAGAAGTCAAGGCATGAATACCCTGTCCTACACTGATTGCCTAAAGTCTCTGTCTGTGTATTCTGTCTCCTACAGACTGGTTTACAGGGCTTCCTCAGACCAAACCCTGATGGATCTGATGCACATGCACTAAACAAAGAGCCTCAAAAACACTAAATCCAGGGATATGCACTTTGCTTGTGACATAAATAAAACATGCTGGAGAGACAGATGTATCTCAAAGGATCCCCACACTATCAAATACTATCCCCATCCATATAAAACAGTTAATTCCTGATCCTATTCAAACAAAACCTTGACAACTGGGTGAAAAATTAGAAATGTACCTCCTTATGGACAGAGTCTGTCAATAAGAAAAGGATTATCCTAACTAATACTCCCATGATACTTGGGATCCAAGTGGGTTTGGGGTGTGCGGCTAGGCTTGTAAGGGCCCTAGTGGTTCTTAGCCTAGTAACAACCTATGAACCTATGAATGTAAACATAGTGTATTACAAGACTACATGCACACACCCTAGCCATGGTTTACAGGTGTCTCTGATTACTCTGACTGCAGGAGCAATCAGGGCTTCACAGTCTCCCATATTTGATGTAGCCCTACTGATAGTGTGTGAGGGATAAGATACTCAACAAAAAGTCTGAAAGTACATTGACTGATTTAGGAGACCAACATTCCTAACATTCAGATGCTGGCTTTAATGACCACACTTACTGACCCTTAGTAAGAAATTTTGTTCATATTCAAGGGAGTACTTTAGGCATTGATACAGATGACATATGCAATAAAACAGAGATAGAACTGCTTTTAAAAAAGCAGAGATACGGGAATTAGGCACCACAAAGAAAGACAGGAATACACTTGCAGGGTTTGTGGTTTTTGTTTAATATTGTGTGAGTATATGGGTATCCAGACTGTTGGCAATATCACAATCTTCCAGACATTTACTGCTAAATGAGAAAAGACAACTTTCTTAACTTTCCTAACTTGTTTCTGTTACATTTTCAATGTGACTTGATATAGTGTCACATTATTAGTACATCCAAGCACTTTTTCTCCGTGCTAATATATGTCCTTGTTTGTGGCAACTATGGGAAATACTCTTAAATGATTGTTCTTCCTACCCTTATTTGAGCATTCAAATCCATGTATGTTGGTGTTGCAAGATAACAAACTTGCTTAAACATCTGAAATGTACATTTAACATATTTAATCACAATTTGTTTCCTTTTTATTGTTTGCATACCATCTGGCATTGGCCTCTTTTGAATGGGAATGGTCAATAGCAGTGAACAGCAGTTCAGAATCCCAGGTAAAAACTGACAAATTACATTTGAATTGCCATCTATAGGCAGTGAAGACTGGCATTGTTGTGCTTTCTTCAGCAGTCTGGTCAGTACTGAGTGAACAAATTCAAATTGTTACACTCCTGTCTCTGTGACATAATTTGCACAGGTATTCAGCTTAAAAAATAGTACAGTTGTTGCAAGGTTTGAAACCTGTTCACAGATCATTTTACTGAGGTATGTCATAATAAATCTTGACATTCATTTTGGTGCATGAATGTGCTGATTCGGGAAGATCAAGTAAGGTCAGTATTGACTAAAATTGACAGCTAAACCATTTGAAATTATGTGGATATTAATTGCTTGTGCTGTGTGAACAATGAAAGCATTTCTGCTGTCCTCTGTGCCCTTCTCCATTCCCACGGAATTAGATAAAGTCCCCATATTGTGACATATGCATGATAGTACTGATGTGGCAAGGAGATGTGAAAAGGCTGAATGTATCAATGTAATGCAGTAGTAGCTGTGCTCATTGCTAGCTATACACTGTAATTCATTTCATGTGTCTTCAGATTGTTATTCTCAAAAACTTATTTGAATGCTTCTGATAAATATTGCCTTCTGCATTTGAATGCCACTTACCTGCATGAAATTCACTTTCATGGCTTAAGGAAAATAATGAGAAAAAATTAGTTTAGGCTGCCTTATGTAGCACAAACCAACCTGGCAGCATTGCACAGATGTCAACATTCTTATTAGTACTCAATGAAGAAAATACACCTGTCAGGTAACTTTGTCTGTGGCACAAGGTGTAAGTGCAATGTGGTACGAGATAAAGGACAGCTAATGCATGGTTTGAATCTTTAGTCACATTTTGTGATACCATTGTGTTGTTTAAAAAGCAAATTTTGTCACTGTTACTAATAGCATGTGAGCTTTTGTCTGTCCACTTTCAAATTATTTGTCATTAACTACAAGTCGGAAAATGTGCTCCACAAAGTACATTTCTTATGTTGCAATAACAAGAGAGAAGGATGAACCCATCACTTAAATGTAATTCTTATTTTGGTTATTGCTACATACAGAAACACAAAGAGCTGGGACCCAAGACCATGAAGTGGTATGTGAACTTTATTCTAAATAAAGACAAGCACTTTCATCTCTAATACAACCCAAAAGAGACTTCATCAGATCTAACCATCATTTAAACAAAAGAATAAGATCTACCATGAAGGGGTGGTTGTTTTGGATTGTATTAGAGATGAAAGCACTTCTTTTTTTTTTAGAATAAAGTTCATGTACCACTTCTTGGTCTTGGGTCCCAGATCTTTGTGTTTTTAGAGTTCATTTGCAGTCATTTTTGACTAGTCCTTGCTACATACACCCATTGATTGCAATTAATGTCAGCTTTTTTTTCTATCATATATTTTTCTACTGCCTTTTCCATTTGCTTTCCACCCAGCAGGGGTCTATAATAGATCATTAAAATCTTCTTTCATTGAAGGCTTCATTGACCCTTATCCATCAAAACTAACTTCAGCGAACATCAAATTTTTTTATAGGGTAAGTAAACAATTGGACACTACCCCACCGGAACACACATCACACTAAATCAAACCTACAACACCCCCAACATATAAACCAGCTCTGAGATTGAACTACAGTGGAGAAAAGGGCAATTGATTACTTACCCTATAAAAAATGTTGATGTTTGCTGATATTAGTTTCGATGGATATGGACCAATGAATAAGCTGTCTATGAAAGAAGATTCCGACAATCTAATATAGACACCTCAGCAGTGAGCAAAAAATGATTCATTGACAAAAGAAAAAGTAAAAAAATTATTTTAAGCTGCCTTATGTAGAGCAAATATGCCTGGCATTGTTGCACAGTCCTCTGCAATATGAATAGTACTTAGTGCAGAGAATACACCTTTCAGATGTAGAGTTCTATGGCACAAGGTGTAACAGCAGTGAACTTAGAAGAAATAAGGCACTTGAATCATTGTTTGAATTCTGTTTACAGATCACATTGCAATTATTAACAATACATCATTTTTGTTTTTGTCATTTTCCTTTGCATTTGCTCTCCATTTGGCAGTGTATAAACATGGTTTGCGACCTGAGGAAAAAAGTGAAACATTTAGTTTAGGCTACCTTATGTAGCTCAAACACATCTGTCAGTGGTGCACTTTCCTCGGCTCTGAGGACAGTACAGAGTGGAGAAATTCCACCTCTCGTGTAATGACCTGTGTGGCAGAAGGTGTATGTGTTGTGAATTGACAGAAACGAGGCACATGAAGCATTGTTCAAATCTCATATACAGATCACATTGCAGTTATTCACAATATGTATTTTTTTTTCATTTTAATTTGCATTCACTCTTCACTTGGCAACATATAAACATGGTTCACTACCTAAGGACAAAGTGAAAAATGTTGTTTAGGCTGCCTTATCTTGTGCAAACACACCTGGCAATGGTGCACTTTACTCAGCACTTGGACAGCAATGAAAGGAGAAAATCCACCTGTCAAATATCTATCTCTGTGGCACAAGGAGTAAGTGCATTCATTTTAAATAAAGAACACATCTGATTAAGGGTTTGAATTCAGCTAAAAGACACTTTTACAAAAGGTGTAAGAATCACATCTGTCACAACATTTTGATTAGGACTGTAACATTAAAGAAAAATTATGTTAAAAATGTTTCATGCAATCATTGTATCAGCAATGCTTGCATCAGTAAACATTTTTTGTGCAGCATATACATTAATGTTTCACATATAATCTCAAGGTAATATGTGCCAAATTTTCTAAAGTTGACAATGATGACATTTAATATAAAATTCACTTACATATGTATGATAATATGTTTGTTATAAACATCATGACACATCACATATCCAAACTTATGTTTTTCTGACAGTTATGTATTGTGACATATGTATGTAACATAACCCAACCTACATTACTCAGCTCATTTAACTCCAACTATCTGAAATATATTTACAAACAGAAATAATGACTTTGCATAGGAATGCATTCCCATGACTAATTAAAATCATGCACATATAAGATTTTCTGAAGTGTATCATCATTCATTCCCAAATTAGTATAATTCTAATTTCCATGCTTGAAAAGTAGTCCTCCTGAGGCCGTGTCAATTAATAAGCTAACTTTCAGTTTTTGCATGCATTATCCCATGAGTTTGATTCCCAGCTGGTACAACAATATTGTAACATTGTGTAAGCCTCAACATCACAATGTCAAATTCATCCTCTTTCTCCTTCCAAACTGCAAGGATTAAAAGCCATAGTAAGCATTTCATTGTTAAATATTGGAACATGTGTCAATAGGTTGAGGATCATTAATGGCAAAGCTCAATGCCATGTTTCACACCTTTATGGCTATGTGATGTAAGTAGTACCAGTTTGACTGCCAAGGAGTCCATCTGCTTTCAGTTTCACAAATGCAGTTGGCAAGGCTGTGCATGTTTGTGAGCAAGCAGTTTCACACGAGATCTGAAATGGGTGCCATTTCAGATGTATTTTGTTAGCTTGACTCTTGCAGATATTGCTGGAAAGGGAGAGAATGGTGTTAAATTTAGAGCACAAAAGTGGGGTGCTGAGGAGTCCAGGATATTTCTAGCACTCCTCAAGAAATGCTACAGCTGTATGCTGCTGCAAGGGGATTATACTGGGTCTCAGTATAAGGCTGAGGCTTGGAATAACTTAGCCAATGCTGTCTGCAATGCAACAGGTGTTCCACACACTGAGAAACAGTGTCATTACCACTATGATGACCTTAAGAAGCACAAGCAGGACCTCCTAAGCTGATGGGAGGCTGAATTTAGAACTGTAAACACCCTTACAGGTGTGTAAGTATAGTGGCCCATAATCTGTCTATGATATGGCAGTAATAATCTAGCCAGCCAGTGCAGGTACTCATTATGCGTTTATATATATTTATTTCCTTTTGGTACCATACAGCTGCAGAAGAAATCACTGCAAACTGTGAGGCACACTTGGACATATTAATTTGGTATCAGAATAACTTTGTTTTGTTTTGAACAGAAAATCATGCCATGTACACTTAATTGGATTAAGTATTTATTGCAGGGTTTGAACTGCTATTTGAGATGTACCACTGATGAAAGCTTTATGATGAAACCAGTCTGGTTCTAATAAACCTTCATGCTTCATTCTTCCAAGGTGCTGGCTTTTTTGTTCATGTATACTGTAGTTTGTCTGGCCTGAGCACCTACCGTACTTGCTAGCCTGCCTCTCCCTGACCCAGATTAAAGCCAGACATTTCTTTTCATTCCCTCAAGCACTAGCATTTTGTGCAGACATACCTCAACTTTCATCTCATGCATGTGTGCTTTCAACTGTATGTGGGTTGAGTACCCATTAGCAGCAATTATTTTTTTATTACTGGATAAGTATTTACAAAATATTAACAGCAGCAATATGTCAGGAAAAATCAAATTATGGTAATTGCAAATATTACATTTGAATACATATTTCTTATCAGTCACAGGGAATTAAAGACTGCTCTTTGTTATATCTTAGCAGTGAGATTTGTTTATTTTACGACACATAAATACTTTTCCATCATATATGGATGTAGCAAAGATGTGCAATTGTAAATTATTATAGTTGTTTATGTACTGCCAAACAAAGTTTATTGAAATGCTACAGTATTGTGGCATGCCATGTATCTAATTATCTCTTTTGTTTCTCTCCCCCCACCCCTTCTCTCTCACTCTCTTTCTTTTCTATTTTTTGGGAGGTTATAATTTATTAACAATCTGCAGTTTGCATACCTTGCTGCTGAAAAATAAATGATCAACAGAACAGAGAGGTAGACCAGGTCGTGTGGCTTAGCCCACCAGGTGGCAGCAGAGACGTCCAGTGTTTCAGGTACACAATCTGTCAGTGCTGCCTCGACAACCTCTGCCCTACCTGCTCCCCCTGTGTCAGGTAACTCTGCCCCTGATGCTA
Source organism: Protopterus annectens (assembly GCF_019279795.1). Taxonomy (NCBI): domain Eukaryota; kingdom Metazoa; phylum Chordata; order Ceratodontiformes; family Protopteridae; genus Protopterus; species Protopterus annectens. The sequence continues at coordinate 110,651,224 of NC_056745.1, forward strand.
GGGCAGTGGTGCCCTCTGGGAGGAGTAGCAGTGGAGATGGTAGTTTTGAACCTGGCAGGAGCTGACAGGGCTGATGAGATATAATGGGGGTTTGCTTGCTGCATGCATCAGCAAGGTTGAAAAGGTCCTGCGTCTGATTACAAAGAAGATGCCCCATCCAGCGCTGACCCAGGGAGCTGCTGCAGGAAACAGTGATAATAGTTCTGTGAGTGAAAATTAGATCCTCACTGTTCTCAAGTTGGGTGTAGGTGCACCTCCAATGTCCAGTATTTATCCCAATCATGGTGCCCCCCAACCTTTTTTCTCCATCACCCTCCTTGTCTGTCTTGTATGTCTGTGCATGTTTTCTAACCTACCCTACCTACTGGACCCTCTCATTCCTAAGTGTCTTTCCCAACATTCCTCTCCCCCCAAAAAATAAAAATAAAAAAATGGGCACCCATCCCACAACAAAAAAAAATGCCATATACATAGCTGTGTACTTTGCCTGTCATCTTTACATATGTGATTTGGTCCAATTGGCCATACAGCATAATTTTCTTGCTGTCACCCATCACTGGTGTGGTGATTCTTCAAAGTCATGAAATTTTGTGTAGAACTGTACATTTATGTTGTGAAGACATAGATAGCTATGGTATTCTCCCATGACCCTTCTGAAAACTCCTGTATTTTTTCCCCTGTGTACTACCCTTTGCTTGCCACACCCATTTTCACCACTGTTCTACCCACCCTTTTCACATGTTTAATCTTGTCAAAAATATATTCAAATACAGCACACGTGACCAGAAATAGCCCATGGAAAAGCCTTCACTTTATGTCTCTGGCATCTGCGTTGAGGTTGACATAACAATGGTAGTGAATTTCATTTAATTTCTTATAGGAAAAGCTGAAGATTTCAATTTAATCTGCAGTCTGGTTAATTTTGTGCAAATGTGCTTAAATCTGGTCTGCTATGGTAATACAGAGTAAAGGCAGATTTAAGGCAGTGCTGTTATACAGTTAATGGAACAGATCTTATGTGATGGATGTAATAAAGCAACAGTTCCTGTGTGATATGTTGAGATAATTCACCTGTTTGTAGCCACATGTTTTTGCATAGTATAATGGGTTCAATTACAACTGTAGGTCAATTTATTAATTCATGACATTTCACATTCTTATTGGATCTACTTCAAAAGTACGAAAGGCCACATTACAGAAGATGACATTGCTGAAACCTGAATTTAACGAATAACTACAATGCAGAAACATTTCACAGGATAAGTATCCAATTGGCCACCATCTAACAATGAAAATCACCGCACTAAATCAAACTCACCCAGGTGGGGGTCTATGACCCCCCACCCCCTATAACTGAATATACCAACTCCGGGATCGCACTACAGTGGGGAAAAGGGCAAATTTCCCTTGTTGGCCACCTGGACACTTACACTGTGAAATCCCTTTGCATTGTGTTTGTTCATTAAATACATGTTTCGGCTATGTCATCTTGGTAATGTCATTTTCAGCAATGTGCATTTTTGTTCTTTTAAAGTAGGCCCATTCCTATCATATATTTAAATTCAAATGTCTGTATTTCTATTTATATACAACATTTCCTTAACATACTGTTTGAGTGGTGCAGCACAACATCATTTGAAAAACATTGCAGCCCCAATAGGGAGACTTATTAAGCCAACCTTATCCTGCTTATATCTTCATGTTTATTGCCCTCTGCTACTCCTTATTTGTACCTATAACAAGCACTTTATTGTACAGAGCATGACAGATTAATGCTGATTTAATAAGTAAGAGTAACACACCATACAGATGTTCCTTTATGTCCCACAAAACATATTGTTGCTATTCCTGTTTACATCTGTCTCTCTCCCTCTCTCTCTCTCTCTCTTGGTTCACCCCTTCTGCTTCAGTAAGTTGTCACTGTGCTTCATCTGTGTTATTTAAATGTTATGAAGTAGTAATTCCTTTGTGGAATGATGAGCTAATGCTCATATGTGTAGAAATATATTTAACTAATATCAAGGATTGTAATGCAGCCATTAGCTAAGCGTTACTGACTGTTTTTTGGTACACTGTTTTGTAAGTACATGTTGGCCACATACTGTTATGAGCCAAAATTATCCTTCTTCTGTCACACGTTACTTTGTCCCTACTTCTGTCCCACCCTGTCAGTCTTTTTTCTTCCTTCTGTATCATTATTCGTCCACCTCAACATTAGCACGTCTTACTCTGTGCAACAAATGCAACTAAGGCTAATTGGAAGAACACAGCTTATGCTTTTGGCAATAGCTTGTGATTTTATTGCCTTCTGCATCATTACTCTGTTGCACTTTGTACTGCTATGTTTAGCTATTTATTCAGTTTAAAGCACTTTTCAACAAGATGAAGAGTTGGATATACACATTACAGTGGTCAATAGGGTAATGAAGATGAATACATGCATTTAAGTTTACTGAAAGCTACTGTCCAATGTTAAATATTAGATGTAAGACTTCCTACATGGTGTGCTTAGATAATACACAGATATAAATGGTTTTCTAGGAATGCTCTGAAGGTTCAGATCCAGATGGATGAAAAAATGTTTCAGAATGTTTTGTCTGACTCTTGCAGGTGTAAGTGATGGTTACACCTTTACTTAACGTGTCATCATTCTGCTGCTATCTTAATGTGCCTGCTCCCTATTGTGAAGAATTGCTTGTACACATCTTTGCACAAAAGTCACATAGAACAGTGTAGAGTACTGTTAATACCTTTCTACATTCCCAACACTTCAAGGCATGATTAAGAATGTGCTAACACTTTGCTATCAGCAACACACTCAAAAAGTAAAATTAAAACTGAAAATCAAATAATTATGGCTTTAGGTTGCACAACATTTGTATGTCTGCATTACATTTGCCAAAAGGTGACCCTGATTTCAGAATGATGTTGTCTCAATTAATTTAAGTCATTTAATGCATGTCTGCTCTGCATTGTTTACACTTGTAACTGTTTAAGTTTGGTTAACCTGTTCCCACATAATCCATCACTGCTGTTCTGCAGTGCACTTAGTGCAAGTCTGAGACAATACAAGTATGCAATCATTCTAACATGAAGTCGCAGGAAAGTTTGATTGGTAATCCACTGGTATACAACAGTGAATGTCAATGGCATCCCATAATGATGAAGAATGTCAATGTTCCTCACAGTAATGTAATGTATATTAAAGACAATATTGACATTTAAGTGGAGGCATATGAATTCCATGTGACAATCATAGCAACGTTATATTGTCTTGTGCAAACATATGCATTTGTTGCACAACCCTGTGATGCACAGTAACAGCTGTTCCAAACAGTGGATTTTATAAAAGTTCATATGTCTTATTTCGGATCCCTATCATATGATAGAAACCTCATTTGATTGAATCGCATTTGACTGAGATCAAAAGACTGAAATTTCAAAAAACTGAAAAGTCACTTGACTGAAACCCATAAGACTGAAACCCATAATAAAATTTGAACATACTAAATTTTAAACTGGACCGTATAAAAGCAGACTAGGTGGGGGCCTATGCCCCCACACCTCCCCTAACTATATATACTAACTCCAGGATCACACTACAGATGCCATAGACTGCTTAATTAACAATAAAATATATAGTTATAAAATGTGCAGATAAGGGAGGAGGTATAGTCATTATGGATACTGAATTTTATCATTCTAAAATGTCTAACACATTAGAAAGTTCTGAAAATAAGCAAATAAGCATAAATGAAGTCAGTAGGCTGTCTTTAAATGTATGTAAAATGTATGTGATCTACATGACAGAGGTATAATTGATGGTGAACTTTTTGATTATGGATTGGTGAAGAATGCTAAAACACCAATAATCTATGGGATTCCTAAGTTACATAAATCATGTATAGAGCTGCCTATGAGACCAACTGTCTCAGCTCGTGGATGGGTTACAGAACCTTTGTCTAAGTATTTAGAAATGCTTTTAAGAACAATTTTAAATAAGGTTCCTACTATCTTGGAAGATAGTAATATGTTTCTGAGACAACTATACAGATGGAACCATGGATTTATGGATGGAAATATGCAGTTTCTCACATTAGATGTAGAATCTTTATTTGCTGTTATTCCTCATGATGACTGGATAGGATGTGTGAGACAGTTTTTGGCTAGATATTCTGATTATAGTACACAAAAAGTAAATTTAATTTGTTCTTTACTCTCTCTTACACTTGAAAATATTTTTTTTATTTTTGGTACTAGTACCTTTCACCAGGTTAAAGGTGTTGCGATGGGCATACCTGTTGCAAACACATATGCAAACATTGTTATGCATATGTGGGAGGAGAAGTACTTGTTATCATGTGAGAATCCATTCAAAAATCACATACATTTTTTTTGCTAGATTTGTTAATGATCTTTTTGTTATATGGGAGGGTACTGAAATTATTTTAAATTATTCTTTGAGTTATATTAATAATTCTACACCATATTTAAGGTTTAAACATGAAATTTCAAGAGAAAATATATCTTTTCTGGATGTTATTTTAAAACGTGATGGATTGAATGCTATACAAACAGAAATGTATAGGAAAGACATAAAACGTAACTGTTATTTACATGGTAGTAGCATGCACCCAACACATGTTTTTTCTAATATAATTAAAAATCAAATGTATAGGGTGGCAAAATTAAATACTGATGATAATAATATGAATAAGCAATTAGAGATGCTAGAAGAAAATTTTATAACACGTGGATATGATGAAGTAGATACATAAGCAGCAATGATAACAACTAAACAGTTACGTTCATCAGATACACGTCCTATTTTTGGTAAGAACACAGATTAGTATCCTTTGGAAAAAAGAAATAATAATTAAGCTAGCCCTATTAGATGTATACTTACATATAATAATAATAATACAGCCCAGATAAAAAAATATAATATCTCATTATTGATCCATTTTGCTAGATATACCAGAACTAAAGCATGTGATAACTAATAAACCATGCTTCGGTTATAAGTGCAATAGTACACTGAAACAAAAATTCTGTTATAAAGAACAGTCTAAATATTTTTTTGATATTTCAACTTGTAAAAGTGGTACCTATAGGTGCAATAATTGTGCTTACTGTAAATATGCAAGTGAATCTAAGGTAATAAGACATCCAGTTATGGGGTTAGATTTTATGTTACTCTCCTATGGTAACTGTAACACTAAAAATATTATATATTATGCTAAGTGCATGAGATGTGAGGCATATTATGTGGGATGACAAATAGGAGGTTAAAGGACAAGATATGTGATCATATGAGTGATATATGTTGTAAAGTGCTTACAAATGCTTTATATAAGCACACATTAGATACTGATGAAAGCATACCTTTCAATTTGTTATTTTAAAAGTGTTATATTTACCCTTAAGGGGTGGAGATGTGAAGTTGATGACAGAGAATGAGGAAATGAGATGGATTGTTAAGTTCAGAGCACATCTTCCACCTGGATTAAATGGTGTTTTTACTTTGAAACCTATGCTGACACTTTTAAATAGAAAAGTTTGATCATGTGATTTTAAATTAAGTATTTAAATGGTTTGATTTTTTACTGTCTTGTATTCGCCTGAAGAAGCCTTTATGGTGAAAGTATTATATTAGTGATTAAACTGTCTAAACTGGAAGTTGTTTGAGTTTCTGGAGTTCTATTTGTTTGTTCTGTGTGCTTCTTGGTGACTTGCTGGATATTATTGAAAGTGTGTGAACTCACAACCTCAAAGCATCATCATCATTGTAAATGCATTAATTGTCTTAACTCCCTCCCCAACTGGATTATAAAGAAGCACTTTGCCACTAATAGTCTTAAATATAAGCATCTCATATGTTTTTAGTAATAATCTTAAATTAAACCCCCAGTTGATCTATAAAGGCTTATTTTTTTCTAAAAAGTAAATGCCAAAATTATGGCAGACACACACACAGGTCTAAAAGCAAGATTGACTCTTACACTGATCGTCACATGTATGTGAACTCATTCAACAAATTCTATGGCAAACGATTTAAACTAATCATCTGCCACCGGAAAATATCTTTCCAGGAAAAAAATATGAAATTCTATCAATCCAATGTTATTCTTTTTATTTCTGTGTCTCATTTTAGTTTTGTCTGTTTAATTTGATGTAAGTTCTGAAACAAAACTCCCTGACAATGATGTAATCCTTATCCTTAAATGTAACATGGTGAGAAAGTATGGACTTAGTCTTATCTGTGTAAGTCTGTAATTAAAGCTCACTGACACCGATGTCATTCTCATGCTGTAATGCACCTTGTTTTACCTAGTAAACATTGAATATATAAAACTACATTCAGCACTCAGTTTTATTCCACCACACTCCATATGGTATACCTGCCAAAGGTGAATCTACCTGAATGAGTCAGGTGGACACCAGAAGTTGAAGAATGTTTTCAAAGGGCTTATCTTTCTACAGAATCACTCTTCTCAAAATCATTCACTGTGTCCACCAATGCCTCAATGGTTTGATTCGGCAAAAAAAAGGGCAGTGAGAAATATCAGACTTTTGTCTTATGAAGAAATTAAGTAAGACACAGGTAGTCCCATGTACAGAGGAAATGCCTGACCATCAAATAAGCTTTGGAGTCCCTATGCTATTACCTGTTGGCAGAGAGTTCACCCTGCTTAAGGATCACCACTCACTAATGGCTTTACCAGCAGAAGGAAGACAATGCAAAGCACTGCAGGTTGGTCCTGCTATTCCTTTGTTGCATCCAGCATCTTCCTGGAGCTCACCACCTTGAAGAAGATGGTCTGTCTAGGGATCATAGACATTTCAGTGGGTTCAGACTTGAGAGGTGTCATCTTTTATACAGCATAGTGGCTCTACCAAGTGAGTGTCCAACAGATAAGGGAAATGGGCTGGGACAGGGACGGTTGATTGAGCTAAGACTAGGATTAAGTTTGTCAGAGCAGTTAGTTAGGCAATAACAGAGTTTATATGCATGAAGTTATTTGGAAGAATCTATAGGAGTCTGAAGTAGCTTTGGTGAAAGGAGTACAGATTGATGCTGAAGCGGTCAAGGCAGGAGTTCAGTGCGAGATTGAATTTTGCCAGTTGACATCCAGGTAATGGAATTCTGGAGGTTGCCCAGCTAAAGTGCATCTGGTTAATAGAATCTGGCCAAGACTCCTGGCTTAGTTTTGTCTATACCTACATGATCCCTCGATACATGACTATGGACTATTTCCATGACCATTTTATCTTATTGGCTTGAGTACAAAGAACTTATTTATTTGTTCCACTAGTGAAAGCCGTGGTGATAAAAGACTTTGGATTGTATACACAGTATTGGTTTCAATAGTGAAAGCCCTGGTGATACCATGATAATAAAAGATTTGGGGTTGTAAAATACTTTATTTCTGTCATCCATAAATACTCTTGTTTATTTTGTGTCATTTATCTTATGCAATCCAGAGACTTGCATTTCCAGATACTTTGTGTGTTAAATCAGCTTCACCATAAAGTATAATTTCAAAGATTACAGCCATGAAACATATATTATGTACAGAGGCTGAGTGCAACTTCTAACATTGCTAAATTAATGATTTGTGTATCTTACTACTTCATTATGTTTACCCCCTTTGGTTTAATTCTTGCAAAGTCAGCCTGTTTTGTGTTTTACCAATACAAAGGCACAGTGTTGTAAGAAACTGGGTACATTTACTGCCTGAATTGTGTGTGTGTGTGTGTGTGTGTGTGTGTGTGTGTGTGTGTGTGTGTGTGTGTGTGTGTGTGTGTGTGTGTGTGTGTGTGTGTGTGTGTGTGTGTGTGTGTGTGTGTGTGTGTGTGTGTGTGTGTGTGTGTTAGAACAGTGTGGTGGCTCACAGCAAAATGGTGTCTCAAAATGATGCAAAATGACATAAATGCTGTAAACAGAACTGCTGCTTTAAAATTGCTGCAAAAATTGCAATTAAAGGCTGCAAATACAACTTTACTTTTAATAGTTACCATTGTGTATTAGGTAAACAAGATTTCTGTAGGGTTTTTTAATTATGATTTCATTGGTTCTTTTATACATTTGTTTTGTCGGTGGCTACGATTCAGAAAGTGCATTGCTGTCTGACAGAACCTTTAACATTAAGATCAATGGTATTTGGTCTAGACAAACAAATGTCATCAGAAGTATCTGTAAGGTCTTTTTCCTTTGCACCCTCCTCTTTGGTATATATTTCTGTTGCAAAACGACTAATATCAAGGGACTAAGGCTAACCAAGTTTGCTTATTATTGCAAATTGGGGTGGGTATTAAATCCCATTCTAATATTCAAATTCTCCAGCCAGGACTACTTCAAACAAATGTTTGGTGTATTACTCATGGACCTACCTTCAATAAAGTGTAGCATACTTTCCTCAGATACACCTAGCATTACTACTTACCATATAAATAACATTAAATGAGACATAGCTACCTAGCAGTGACTTGGATAAGTATGATTATAACAGATTCTCCTTTGCATAACACATCAATGTACTGGTTAGAAAATCAGTCTGTCTTGCATAACATATCCTTTGGGATATTTCTTCAAGGTTCAGAGAAGTCCTAGTCACATTTTATTCAGTCCTTATTAGCCTACCATTAAATATGCTATATCCTTTGGCATGTACCTCACTAAACACCTAAGCCAGCTTGTGAGACCTAAATGTTTACTCACCAAAAAGATCTCAAGCCTCAGTAGCCATTCCTACTCTGAGAGATGCTGCCCCTCAAAAAAAATGTCATATAGACCTTGAGGGATGATCTCTGCTTAGCCTTCTGTGATATGAATGACCCAAAGTCCTTACCCATCAAGTAGTTAACTTCCCTACTAATCTTTAAAACAGGTCCGGATGACTGGATGGATTAAAACTCTTTTCATTTCTGAATGTGTCTAATCTGTGGAATTTTCTTTGCTTTATTTCCCAGTCTGCAAGGCAGATCTATTCTAGACTCAATCTACCAAGTTATTCTGGTCCTGATGACAGATTCTGGGGGAAGCACACATGGATAAGTAGCATTAGCTGCATCCCTGGACTCCGGCTTATTTGCAAGTAGGCTTCATCTTTGATGCCTGTATTGCACTACAGACCGGACCCTTCTTAATATTGTAGCACTGCAGTTGTCTGTAAACTACTTTGGCATAACACACTAAGCAATCCTGCTACCAACAGGATTGTAGAGTGTATTGTGTGCTTCTGAAGCACAAACCATCTGTTTTACTGCTTTGCTTCTCAGTTCTTGTTTTGTAATTAGTTTTTGTTATTGCAGTTTTTCATGTACTATACACATTCTTCCTTGCATTTTTGCAGTCAGTTCTTGTTTAGTGTTTGTTATGTACTATGGTTGTTTGTGGGAGTCATTGAGAGGAGTAGTGTGACTTTATTGTTGTAGTGTTGTGTAGGTTTTCCTTTTCTTGCTCTTGTTGCAGGTTTGATTATTATGCACGGTTACACTCTAAATTTGTATTTATGCTTTACTTACACTTTAGATTTACTGATGCTCACTTTGTGACTATTATGCTCAGTTTAAATAGTAGTTTTTTATGTGTTGTTATGGTATATCCTAGGTATTTGTACATTTGATAAAATCCCAATTTTCCACCACTGAAGTAAGTTGAGTATATTTATTAATTTATTTTCTAATGTCATTTTGTATTGTATTAGTTTTTTTGAATTTTGATTATAATTGTGTGTGTTATTACATATGTCTCTTGTGCTTTTAAATGTTTATTTTTCCAAGTCTCTTATATTTTCATATTGTAGTTATGTGGTTTGCTTTTCATTATAGTCTGTGGGATTGTTATCCCATCATAATACATTGGGATGCAGCTCCATATTTGTTAGGATGAAATAATCAAAATGTGTATATTATTTGGATGAGCCAACAAAATTCCACATTTCTAAAATGTAAACTTTTATGTGTTTTATTCCACCTCCTTGTGAAGGAGCAAGGGTAAGGTAAGTAGAGATATACACATGCACACGTACACATGCACACACACAAACACACACACACACACACACACACACACACACACACACACACACACACACACACACACACACACACACACACACACACACACACACACACACACACACACACACACACACACACACACACACAAACACACATACACACAAACACACACACACATATCTCTACTATCTATGTGTGTGTGTGTGTGTGTGGAATAAAACACATAAAAGTTTACATTTTAAAAATGTGGAATTTTGTTGGCTCACCCAAATAATATACACATTTTGATTATTTCATCCTAACAAAGCTGGAGTTGCATCCCAGTGTATTATGATGGGATAAAAATCTCACAGACTATAATGAAAAGCAAACCACATAACTACAATATGAAAATATAAGTCTGGGTCTGCTTTCTCATCCATTTAAAATGTTTTGTTTAATTATCATTAAATATGAGATTCGAAATTCCAACAAAATCATTTAGACTAGCATCTATGTGGGCCTGATTATTATTAATATTTGGTACAACTGATAGTATATAATCTCTATTTATTTTTATTGTGGATCACAAATTGTCATTACTTTAAATCCTTTCAAGCAAATACTCTTATGTAAAGAATTAATAATAACACCACTCTTAAGTATTCAACTGCGGTACCACCTTTATCATTTTTATAAGAAAAGCGCAGTCCGGGTCTGAACTGTCTACAAACAGCTGAAGTTAACTTTGAACCTAACACCACTCAAGTATTCATCTGCGGTACCAACTTTATCATTCTTATAAGAAAAGCGCAGTCCGGGTCTGAACTGTCTGCAAACAGCTAAAGTAAACTTTGAACCTAACACCACTCTTAAGTATTCAACTGCGGTACCACCTTTATCATTCTTATAAGAAAAGCGCAGTCCGGGTCTGAACTGCCTGCAAACAGCTAAAGTTAACTTTGAACCTAACACCACGCTTATGTATTCAACTACGGTACCACCTTTATCATTCTTATAAGAAAAGCACAGTCCGGGTCTGAACTGCCTGCAAACAGCTAAAGTTAACTTTGAACCTAACACCACTCTTAAGTATTCAACTGCGGTACCACCTTTATCATTCTTATAAGAAAAGCGCAGTCCGGGTCTGAACTGTCTGCAAACAGCTAAAGTTAACTTTGAACCTAACACCACTCTTAAGTATTCAACTGCGGTACCACCTTTATCATTCTTATAAGAAAAGCGCAGTCTGGGTCTGAACTGTCTGCAAACAGCTAAAGTTAACTTTGAGTATGTGTCTACCTGTTTGAGCCAATATTCATTTTCCCCTGGAGAGCACTCTGCTTTGGCTTGTAAGCACCCCCCCCCCCCACACACACACACACACACTCATCTTCCACTTTCTCTCTTATTCCCTTCTGTTAGCAAATAGTATCCATAACTGATCAATACTGTGTGTTTGTTAATTTAAACTGAGACCACAGTAGCCTACTGATACAAGGTTATCCTGTTTTTCCACCTGAGAAATGGTTAAGAAATGACTTACAGTTTCAGAGCAGTCCTTGGTCAATTCTGATTGTTTCTTAAACACAAACTTGTCTTTGCTTTGCTCATTAGCAGCAGTACAAAGAACTGCCTGCTCACACCCTTGTTCTCCCCTCCCCTTCCCTGTTTATTACCTTAAGACAATCCCAAAGTTAATAAATATTACCTATGGCAGGCACCATTTTTAAAACTACAATCCACTCTGCTACAGGCCCCATGAGGAGCTCAGTGTCTCTCCAGTAAGTGTTTTACAACTGTAAATGCCTATTTATGTTGAATTGTGTTAGACATTTTACAACTGTATATGTTTATGCTGAATTGCGTTAGACATGTAATATGATTTATGCTTTATTATTGGAAGTTGCTATGGCATGCTAGCATTTTGTCTGCACCAAGTTGTTTTTAGTATAATAGTATGGACTATTTGCATAGCTGCACCTTCTTCACTAATGTTATTCATGTAATTGTGTTGGGTGTAGACAGCTCATACTGGTGTATAATTATTTCTATATAATTGTGCTGTTACTGGTGGATAGCATCACATTAGAAAACCATGACAGAGCGCTACTCGCTATATTTTTATCTGTGACTGCATAACTGTTTGATGTTTCTTCTAAAAGATGTTTTTCCAATTGGCTCAGTATCTGCATATACTAGTAGCTGATTCAAGACATATTTTCCTGCATACAGTAGCTATTTGCTCAGTTTGTTTTTTGTAATCTTTATAGTATATCTTTACCATCTCAAAAGTGCTTACTCCTCTCTGTACTCTTCTTTTCTAGACCTAACACCACTCTTAAGTATTCAACTGCGGTACCACCTTTATCATTCTTATAAGAAAAGCGCAGTCTGGGTCTGAACTGTCTGCAAACAGCTAAAGTTAACTTTGAGTACGTGTCTACCTGTTTGAGCCAATATTCATTTTCCCCTGGAGAGCACTCTGCTTTGGCTTGTAAGCAACCCCCCCACACACACACACACACACACACACACACACACACACACACACTCATCTTCCACTTTCTCTCTTATTCCCTTCTGTTAGTAAATAGTATCAATAACTGATCAATACTGTGTGCTTGTTAATTTAAACTGAGACCACAGTAGCCTACTGATACAAGGTTATCCTGATTTTCCACATGAGAAATGGTTAAGAAATGACTTACAGTTTCAGAGCAGTCCTTGGTCAATTCTGATTGTTTCTTAAACACAAACTTGTCTTTGCTTTGGCTCATTAGCAGCAGTACAAAGAACTGCCTGCTCACACCCTTGTTCTCCCCTCCCCCTTCCCTGTTTATTACCTTAAGACAGTCCCAAAGTTAATAAATATTACCTGTGGCAGGCACCATTTTTAAAACTACAATCCACTCTGCTACAGGCCCCATGAGGAGCTCAGTGTCTCTCCAGTAAGTGTTTTACAACTGTAAATGCCTATTTATGTTGAATTGTGTTAGACATTTTGCAACTGTATATGTTTATGCTGAATTGCGTTAGACATGTAATATGATGTATGCTTTATTATTGGAAGTTGCTATGGCATGCTAGCATTTTGTCTGCACCAAGTTGTTTTTAGTATAATAGTATGGACTATTTGCATATCTGCAGCGTCTTCACTAATGTTATTCATGTAATTGTGTTGGGTGTAGACAGCTCATACTGGTGTATAATTATTTCTATATAATTGTGCTGTTACTGGTGGATAGCATCACATTAGAAAACCATAACAGAGTGCTGCTTGCTATATTTTTATCTGTGATTGCATAACTGTTTGATGTTTCTTCTAACAGATGTTTTCCCAATTGGCTCAGTATCTGCATATACTAGTAGTTGATTCAAGACATATTTTCCTGCATACAGTAGCTATTTTCTCAGTTTGTTTTTTGTAATCTTTATAATATATCTTCACCATCTCAAAAGTGCTTACTCCTCTCTGTACTCTTCTTTTCTAGACATAACACCACTCTTAAGTATTCAACTGTGGTACCACCTTTATCATTCTTATAAGAAAAGCGCAGTCCGAGTCTGAACTGTCTGCAAACAGCTAAAGTTAACTTTGAGTATGTGTCTACTACCTGTTTGAGCCAATATTCATTTTCCCCTGGAGAGCACTCTGCTTTGGCTTGTAAGCAACCCCCCCCCCACACACACACACACACACACACACACACACACACACACACACACACACACACACCCACACTCATCTTCCACTTTCTCTCTTATTCCCTTCTGTTAGTAAATAGTATCAATAACTGATCAATACTGTGTGTTTGTTAATTTAAACTGAGACCACAGTAGCCTACTGATACAAGGTTATCCTGTTTTTCCACCTGAGAAATGGTTAAGAATGAAATGACTTACAGTTTCAGAGCAGTCCTTTGTCAATTGTGATTGTTTCTTAAACACAAACTTGTCTTTGCTTTGGCTCATTAGCAGCAGTACAAAGAACTGCCTGCTCACACCCTTGTTCTCCCCTCCCCCTTCCCTGTTTATTACCTTAAGACAATCCTAACGTTAATAAATATTACGTGTAGCAGGCACCATTTTTAAAACTGCAACCACCCTTGTCACTATCATATGTTCATTTATCAGTTAATTCTGTTACCTGATTGTTTCTAACCCCCCTCATAAGAGCAACTAGCAGGGTCTCTACCCGCTTCGCTCCCCACCCTGCCCCCTATTCCCTCCTGCCCCCAGTGGTCCCACTTTTATTACACTCACAAACCCCTCCCATCTTTCCACTAGCCAACCACAGTGCTAACCCAACACTACCTCCTCCATCTTCCCACTACTATCACACCTCCTCAGCTAACATGTACAAGCATACCTTAACTATGCTCACTACATGCACTCTCCTTACATATCTTACATCCTACCAAAGCTCCGTCATTCCCCCACTCAACCACTACCACTTTATTACTACTCACACCAGCACTCATGTCTCACCCTCACTCAGCTCCCCTCCCACAAACTCAAGAACCATCCCTGTGTACCCCCCACATATTCTACCAACTATATTACACAAACATAAAGCATCGCTACAACTTAACATAGTAACCCTCCCACCATACCTATTACCCACAGAGCACAATCATAAAGTTTCCCTTATAAGCAAACACATTCAAAAACTGAGAAAACTAATAACCTCATGCATATCAAAACTAGCCCTAAGTGGAGACATCCACCCCAACCCTGGCCCTACCATCTCCCACCCCAATCCTCATAATCAGACTAGAAACCACAACTTCTCTCATATTACAGCCAATAGAAAGCCAAGTGACTTCCTTCTACTAAGTCTAAATATTAGAAGTATATCCAACAAAGTCTATGAACTCCATCCCACCATAGACTGTACTCCCCAGATATAGTCATCCTGACAGAAACCTGGCTAAAACCTCACATTACCAGTGAGCACATACTCCCTACAGGTTACGGCATACTAAGAATAGATCGGCTAAACAAGAAAGGAGGCGGTGTAGCTATAATATTTAAACAGCATCTAAACATCCAAATCTTAAAATCATCAGCTCCACAAATAGGCAATAAAGAAATAATATATACCAACCTCAAAATAAACCAAAACAAAACCATCAACATAATTGGATGCTACTTCCCACCTGGCCAAAACATCCCTCCACTAGAAAACCTCCTCAGCTGGTCTCCCCACCATCTCCCCCAAGAAACTATCATTTTAGGTGATTTCAATACTGACTGGCAATCCTGTTCTGGCAACCATCCAACCCATCATGTAAACCTTCATGGCTTCACCCAATTCGTTCAGTCACCAACCAGGATAAATAAAAACTCCAGCAAGCACACTAACCTGGATTGGATTCTAGTCAGTAAGAGCCCCCAGTCATATATAACAGGCTGCTTATCAGATAGCCTCAGTGATCACTCCTCAACATTCCTACTCAAAAAATACCTATACCAAGCTAAACGTGTCATCTACCGTCAAATACGTAAAAAACTAAACTTTAACCCACTCACATTCATCTCATCCCTCAAAGAATGTAACTGACATCCTCTAAAGTACCTCAGTCTTGATGATGCAGTTGAATTTTTAATACTACCTTCCTGAACATCCTTAATTACCATGCCCCCATAAGACTTTCCAGAACCAAAGCACAACCCTCCCCATGGCTACAGAAAACCACTAAGTCAGAAATGAAAAACAGGGATAAAGCCTGGGAGCACTGGCGCAAAACAAAAGCCCCCTCAACTAGACAGAAACTCCTAGAACTACGCAATAGAGTCAAAAAGCTAATGAAACAGGACAAATTCCAATACTACCAGTCTGCCCTAGACTCCTCCTAACACAGCCCCAAACAATTCTGGTCATCCATAAACTCCATCCTCCACCCAGGTAAAGTCAGTACCCCTCCTCCTAACATCCCTCACTCCTCCGAAAATATTGCTACCTCATTCAACACACACTTCACACAAACCATACTATCACTAGCTAAACAACACAACCCCACTCCCCTTCAACCCACACCTTCAACTAGTAATCTCCCCACTGTCTTCTCTTTTTCTCCTGTACCTACCTTCAACATAAAAAAACTCTTAACTAAACTTAAGCCCACCAAATTAGCAGCAGACCGCCTCCCAAGTGAATACCTACAAATCGCAGCTGATGCTCTGGCCTACCCAGTATCCATCTTGATTAACCGATCTCTGACAGAAAGTTACGTTCTCACACTGTGGAAAGTATCACATATAATTCCCCTCCACAAAGGCAGACCCTCCACAGAACTAACTATTTACCGCCCCATAGCTATTCTCTCTCCACTCTCCAAAATACTAGAGAGATGCATACACTCTCAGATCTCAGACTACCTCCTTACTAACAACCTCCTTTGCAATACTCGGCATGGTTTCAGACCAAACCATAGCACCACCACTGCCCTACTCTCCTTTACTAACACTATCCTTCAGCATAAAAACAATGGCTATCTCTCCTCTGCTACTTTCCTAGACCTATCTAAAGCATTTGACATGGTCCCACACAAACAACTTATCTCTGTCCTCAGTAACCTATCCTTCTCTCAATCAGTCACCAACTGGTTTCAGAGTTACCTGTCTGGCCGGCAACAATCCGTTGTATGGCAGAATGACATATCTCCCCAACTACCTGTCTCCATAGGGGTTCCCCAAGGATTCATCCTTGGACCCCTACTCTTCTCTGTTTTCACCAATAATCTAGCTTCTGCCACCAAACATGGCACACTCATACAATACACAGATGACTCAACCATCATCTGCTCAGTCCAGTCCCTACCCAAACTGCAAAAAGTCACACAGGAACCTTTTCCTCTGTTGAAACTTGGTTATCCAATGCCCAATTAATACTCAACCCAAACAAAACTAAACTACTCATCTTCCAACCCACCAAACATACTCAGAACAACTCTCACTTTATCATCACAGCAAAAGACACCACTATATACCCAACTGAACACACCAAATTGCTAGGAGTGGAAATAGACAATAAACTAAAATTCACATATCCATGACCATAAACAAGTCCACAAAAAACTAGGAGCATTATACAGAAATAAGCAAAGCAGCAAAGATTTCAATAGCAAATTCCCACCTTATCTCCACCCTACTTTATGCCTCTCCAATATATACCAGCCTAAGGCAATTCAATCTAAACAAGCTAGAGACCTGCTACAACAAAATCGCCAAATTCGCCACAGTGGCATCCTACCGTAGTCACCACTGTCTCTCAATTGTTGAACTGGGCTGGCTTGAACTCCCTCACCTCCTTCAATGGTATAAACTCTCACTCACCCCCAAACTAGTAAACCATCCACTAAATGTCCCATCCCTCCAGAATCTACTCCAACCCTATCACACCACCAGACCACTAAGATCCAGCAACAAAAATCACTTGCAGATCACTAAAGCCAATAACTCTGCTGGTGAAGCACTATTCTCTTACACCATAGCCAAATTATGGAACTCACTCCCACCCACAATTACCTCCGTACCATCATGCACCCACTTCAAAACTTTACTAACAGTGCACCTAAAGACATGCTGGCTATGCCCTTGCAAATCCCACTCTAAATTCACCCACCCCATCCAACCACTACCTTTCTTTCCACTCCACTAACTACCTTAATTATAGCAAGCTCAGATGCTCATAAGCCTAGTACTTATTATACAGCAGGAACTTCTTATTGTGACATTTGTTAATGTCTGTTAAGTACTTCATAGATAAAGATTCTAGTTGTCTACTGATGTACTATGTTCTTCATCTGTAAATATGTTGTAAGTAATTGCTATGTTATATTGTTAATCTCTATATAATCCAATGTAACTACTGTCTGTTTATTTTAACTGTGGAGCTTTTCGGCCTCCGCTGTAAATGGACCTATGTCCAGTCAGAGACTCCCAGTCAACAAATGTAAATAAAATAAATAAATAAATAAAAATTAGCAGATGGTTCTCTTGCTATTGCAAAGAAAACAGGAGGTAATGAGAAACTATGTTTGCACTTTTTTAATTTAATTCAGTTCCATTTCTTGAAATAAATAAACTAACTGAATGCATGTTTGCAAGCTACAGTACATCATATTTAATAATTTAATTAAATAACTTGGACTGCCATGACCTTCGAATACTCCAAAACTATTTCCAATTTATTGAACTGGATTTAAATTTCTGAACTTAAGAGTGACACTTTTTTTTGCATTCTTGTCTGCAAAAATCTATTAAAGTTTTTATTCTTTTTATATTATCTTGTGCTTGTCTTTTAATTAAGAAGCATGTTTAATTGATGGTAGCATTAATTTCATTCTATCAGATAATCAATATATAATAATGATATTGGCATGTAAAAGTAACATATACCATGGTGTTTATCCTGCTTTTGTATATGACTTGTCAACATAGTTTTACATAATGCAGAAACATATTTTGTTCTTGCTTGTTTAAAAATACCTTTTTAAATTAAAATTATAATATTTTGTTGCAAGAGTTTATACATTATTGACATTATGCCATGATTTACTGGAGCATAATGGTCCTTTAGTTTATCTGATTATTTATTTTGGATATAGATTTTAATACAAATTCAGTATTGTTTTTATTGAGCTTATTGTATATCTTATTTTATAAAAAATCTAGTAAACACTGTATCATCTATTGATATTATGAATCCATTATTAATAACCTCATAGTATTTCTTGAATGCATGCCTATTATCTTCATTATCCAATATTTTTTCTAATTCTCAGAACTTCCAAAGCAAATTAATTGATTCCATTTTGATAATAGTTTACAAGTAATAAAATAATAATTTAATCTTACTTTTTCTAAAGCAGTTTCAACTGTACGATTGAAAATTTGTTGGCATGTTTTCTTTAACAACTCTACCATGTTCATAAACAAACATTCACCATTGTGTACTTTTTTACATAGCAGCATCTCCATATTTTTCAAACTGAGTCAATTCACCATTCCATTTGTTTAATTTAGTCCTACATCAAGATAAAATTTTACCATGTTGTATGGGTATAGATATAGATATATAGATCTAGATATAGAATAAAGGCAGACCAGTCCAGGCAACAACAAAAATCCAAGGCAGCCAGGAAAACAGATTGATGTATTAGTGTAAATAATGGTTTATTGTAGCAACCACAGCAAACTCGACAAAAGTGCTCAGTGCTCAATTCAAACACAGATCCACAAATGAAAGTTAAGCGTGCTTTCACCTAGTAAAATGCAAGGCTTCATCAGAACAATGAACAAATCAATCAAACCACTTAAATAATATCCCTATCCAATAGAATTCCAAAACCAATTAATTCTTAAAGTGCTCAGCACCTATTTGTCAATGATTTAAACAATGTATATTGGAGATATGTAAAAATGTGCTGTTGCATAAACAAAAATAAATTGTTAAAATCAATACACATATAAATTTTAATAAATTTTAATAAATAACACTTCATTTAAAATAGTTAAAACTATTGGATGTTGTTGTAAGTAAATGAAGGTGAACCCTACTATGGAGTAAAATGAAATAATATTAATGTGAAAACTTCCCCAATAAAAATCATAACTTAGATCCCAATTTTAAAACACTGTTTATACTAATGTGGTCATTGAGTCCAGGGGATCTACCAGCATCCATCCATAGATATAGATATAGATATAGATATAGATATAGATATAGATATAGCTATAGATATAGATATAGATATAGATATACATGACTGTTACTGAAGAAATACAAATGCTCAAGTTATGTATAAAACCATTTTAGTCTTGTATGCATTAAACTTTATTACAGCTAACTTTTATAATTAATAGTTAATATGAAATAAGTGTCTTACAGTTTGATAGTGACATGGAATTTTTCTAAAATAATGTATTTTGGAATAAAAACTCATTAAATCAAAAAAAATTTCAATACGGAACAAATCTACTAACCATTATGTGTCTGGTTTTCTAATGTTATTCATCTGTTTTAGTTACATTAAATTCATCCAGTTCCTTCGTGTTTTCATGTAAGTTTGTATTCTTGATTCCTTATTTGCGTTACAAGTCACCTCACACAGTGAGATCTCTGTTGATGTCCTTTAATAGAGTAGATAACATTTGACAAACCTGACATAGTGTCAGTGGCACAGTCATTATCAAATCTGCTAGTATAAATATCCTGTTTAGATATTAGGTGGTGACATCAGTAAGCATTTCCTTAGTGTCAGAAAATACCATTTTTGCATAATAAAATGATTTTTCAATTGAATCATTACTCCTCTGGTATAGCCTTGAGAATACTGAATACAAGTAATGAAGATAATATATTCTGGATTATCATATATAGAATCATTATATTGTGAATTTATAAGTGAGTTATTAAACGTGTTCATTTATTGCTTCAAGTAGTTATTTTTTCACAAAGGTTTTGAGTTTCTTACTGGCTGAGATTATATTTTAACATATGTAAAATAAAATAGTGGGTCATTACTCCTTCTTTATTAACATACAACAATAAGAACTAATTTTATTCATGTTATTAGAAAAGGGGGTGGTTTAGATTTCTTTAGATGCAACCAGTCTTCCAATTGCTGCCTTTTTAACAAGCTATTTCTTTCATCAGGTATTTTGCTATTATTTTACAAAAGAGTTAGTTTCTTCTAGTATGTTGAAGATTCTTATACCAGAGTGAAGGAGCAGTTTTCTCCCTGTATGAAAAAGAATTTGTATTTTTGTGTCATTCTGTTTTATAGCTTTGAAAAACGTCCAACAGACGCCACTTCTTTCCATAGTGTTAGTGGAATAGTCATTATCAAATCTGATAATATTATTTCCAAGCTTCAGTGGAGAATTTGACTTGCCAGTTCTCATTTTAAGTTTATATCCAAGTGTGATGTGAGTTTTATTATTATTAACCTAGGTGGAGCACTTAATTTAGCTGATGACTTCTGAAGAGATATATGTGCCCTTTCTGTGCCAGAATACATCCTGTCCTGCAGTTTGAGTATTTGAGGAAGCCAAGTAGTTTTATTTATTTATTTATTTATTTATTTATATTTTGTTAACAGGGTTAGTCCACTGGGCTGGTGGCCCATTTTCAGTGGAGACCCGAGGAGAAAAGCTCCACAACAAAAAATAATGATAACAATAACAATAATAGAAAACAAATAACAAAGTTTACATTACAAGTAATGTGAATTTGTTTACATAACTGCATGCATTCATGCTACACATGAATATAGATACAATGTGAATATACAATCATGTGATAGTGGGAAAAAAAAGTTAGTTAGAAAGTGTTTCATATTCTATCCTTGCATTAGCAGCAGCTACCTTATATATTCTGAAATCATAGCCTCCAGCTCTATTTCACAAATCTTTTATCTTGGTTGGCAGTCAGTTATTTTTATTCAGAAAGAAGTCAGTATGGTATTCAGTTTCTTTAAACCCTATATCTGTATCTGTTAAGGATATTTTGATGTCTTTTATTAATCAGTTTATTATCTGAATCATAGATTTTAAGATTCTGCTTGTTTAATAAAGTTCTCCTGAATAAAGTATCTTCTTGACTGGAAATTGTATATTCTGAGAGTCATATCTTGCACTGAAGAAATCAATTGCTATGCATCCTTTTTAGATATTGTTCTGCAGAGGTTCAGTTACACTTATTTTCACCTCAAATCCAAACTCATACAGATGAGGAAAGCCAAAGTATATCCACACAGATTAATTTTCTGTATATGTTCTAATTTTGCAGGTATACACAGCTCTGCACAGACATGGATTCAAATTTTTAAACTTTTCTATCAAAACTGTGGAGCATCAGGCAGGATCAGCTGCTGAGCAATGATCTTTAGTCAGTACCCATCATATGGTTTTCTTTGTCAGTGGCAAAAACACCTTATAACCTCTACTCACGTTTTAAAAGTCATTTATACCAGGGACTTAACCATTAGAAAATATCACTAGCATTCAAGGAGGTCAGTCATTTCTTTCTCTATATACAAAATGCTTATCAAAAATTTAGATTATACCATGGGAACTAAGCAAACTTTGCCTAATGTGGCTTCCTTGCAAATGTTGTACAGTCAATAGAAGCATTTTTCTTCTAGAATCCTGCATTACAAATATGTCATGTTCTTCTAGAATAACTAAACAAGAAAAACTGATGAAGGTCCAGGTTCGTCTTACATCAAGACTTCATCAGAACAGCTTGATTGCTGTTTTTGCTCAATATATCATTAGTGGTTGCCACTAGCTGTGTGGTTTATACTGGACTTGTGTGCTCCTTGGATCTCCATCAGTTTTTCTTCTAGAATCTTGCATAGCATTACTTATCAGTCAATGCAATTAGTGCAGGATTACTATTGCTGTAGTCGTTGTATGTTTTTTTTACATAAATGTATAAGAATGTGGTTGGCTGAAAAACTAATGTTATTCAGAAAATGTCTCTATCTCAATAATCAGACTAACTAAAGTATACTTTATGGGCATTGCTACTAAAATTTGCAGTGCAGGAATAATTTTGATTGCAAATGCTATTGTACTCTTATAGAAGAAATAGAACCATTGTGGGATGCTTATAAGTAGTACTAGGATTGCATGGAGTCACACACTGCATGGTTTTAAGCTTTATGACACAACTATACTTACAGACTAAAACATCCTTAATTTCAGAGATTTGTTAGTAAAGCTCCGGCACTCTACTACATGTGAGATTTAATTCACCAGTCAAGCATTTTTTCTTATAACAGTGATTTACTTGCAAATCATTGTTTGGACTGCTGAGGTTTTAAAATTAGACATAAATGTTGCATTATCCCTGAGAGGACTTCTTTTGCAGATGACATCATAACTCACCTTTAATAATTTAGAGTAGCCAGGCATGTTTATGTTCTTCATGCTAAATTTCTGTCAAATAATATCAGGAAACTATAAAACAGAAAACTCCAATGCGTCAGTAAAATTTCGTGGTCAATTAAAATAGCAATATCTGAAATTTAATTGTACAAAAGGTACTAAAAGGATGTTTCTCAATTGCATAACACCACCTTTAACATGCTATACTAGAATGAATTGTATCCTTTTACTGTAGCATCGGTATGAATAATTTCATTTCAACTGTTTCAATATTATGTTTTAAGTGCCCTTTGGGGACATAGTAGCTATTTTAGATGTAGGAGGGCCTTCTGCATAATGATGCTTCTAATTCAGGCAAGCCTTGACCTGTCAAGTGCAGTAACTGAGAGCTGCAGAGAAAATTGATCATTGAAATTTGGAGAAAGGAACTGAGTAAGATGGTATTCTTGGGTTATTTAAAATCACATTATTTAAGTCAAGAAGTGCTCAGGATGAAATATTATTCCCTTCATTTGCGTCGCCCAGTACTGACCCCAGCAGTGAAGAGTAATAAGGAGAGAGGGCAAACAGCCTTGCTTTTTTAATCAGGCTGCATCTGATATAATGTGGTAACCTTCTACATAAGAAGAAAGCTTACACACACACACACACACACACACACACACACACACACACACACACACACACATAGCTAGTTCATAGATATTTTAGGGTATTTACTTGTGGGATTTGTTTGTGCTGTTTCTAAGACAACAGCTTTGTATAGTCAAGCCATTTAGCAGTCATGATTTTTTAATGCATGTCTACAGTACTGCTAAGAATAGAGAAA
Source organism: Protopterus annectens (assembly GCF_019279795.1). Classification (NCBI taxonomy): domain Eukaryota; kingdom Metazoa; phylum Chordata; order Ceratodontiformes; family Protopteridae; genus Protopterus; species Protopterus annectens. The sequence goes on from NC_056745.1 coordinate 110,674,961, forward strand.
CATTTTACATCCCTTTTTACACTCAGTTTCACAACATCATTACCCGTACCTTATTTTAGGAAAATTACTTTGTATTTTTTCCCTCTTTCTTTTTCTGCATTTAATCTGCATACAGAACAAACCAGCAGTCAGCATTTCCCATTGTAAATGCTTTCACCAAAATCACTGATAACATTTACATTTTAAGGAAAAGGGGTAAGTACAATTACTATTCTAGCAAAACTCTGCAGGAAACTTTGACTCATTAAAGTAAAGAATTGTAGAAAGTATCAAGTGTTTTAGAAATTGCCAAGAAAATAAATTCCTTGATGCTAAAATACTTCTAAAAATGATTATACATTATTTGCATACATTATTTGCATAGCTGTAGTTTAAGACACAGAACTGTAAATAGGTGTCTCTTAGAGATTACCAAGAAAATAGATTCCTTGATGCTGAAATGTTTCCAGACATCAATATATATTCTGTTGTTTGTATAGCTGTTCTATTCCTGCATAACATATGCATAACATTTGCCAGCCTCAAACTCCTCCAAGCAAAAACTGTGTGTGACAAGAATACTTTAAGCCAGGGTATGTAACAGTCATCGCTATAAAAAGTAATAAGGAACAAGTATGTTGACAGCTTACAAGTGATAAAGAAGAGGCATATGTGGACAGTATAAAATTAAGAAAGCACAGGCATGTTCACAGCATACAAGTAATAAGGAACAGGCATATGTTCACAGCATGCAAGTAATAAGGAACAGGCATGTTAACCACATACATCAAATACCTTAGCCATGCACTAAGGATGTAGATGACTGATTAAGGTGACTAATACAGCTCCAAAACAGGCTTTTGTGCTGAACGTCAGATTTGTAAATATTAACCTTGTTATACTCATTTGAAATGCAGACAGCAGTCAAGCCCATCTGATGAGCTTTGTCTGTTTTAGTAGTGACTTCCACTGAAAGGGGAAACAATTAAAACAAAAATGCTTCCCAGATGAAAACTGAACTCGGTACATTTTTGCAGAATCATTTTACTTCACACTTCTTTGGAAGAGTCACAAACATGTTGCCTAAATGGGCAGCAAATACTACAGAAAAAAATAGATGAAGTTTGTGACTCAGAGATCTTGTATCCATGTTAACTGGCTGAAAATAAAAACTAAGAAGACATGTAAACAACTACATGTGGTTTAAATTTTGTATTCATTCTCTTTCACTGGAAAATGCATATATTGTAAGTTAATGCCTATGCTAAGCTCTTCAATGTATGTTCATCAATGTTCCCTTACTGTCAATGCCAAGTCAATGTTTTCTGTAACTATACCAGCTAATATAATGTTCGTTTTATGCTCGTTGTCCTCTGGGTCTTGGCTGTGGCTCAGAGGGGTCTGTCAGTCAGTTTACTTACCTGGTTACCACACTGAAATAAATAAATGCATCTAAAATGGCAAAAAAATTAAAACAGTGCATGCTATTTTATTTGGTTTGGTCACAAAAACATTTTATAGAAGTTCTGGATGCCTAATGACAAATGGTTTGTCACTGTTGCTGGGTGCTTATTGCATCACTGAGGCAAGCATTACCATGTATGGCATTAGAAAATACTGATGCCCTGCTTATGTTCAAGAGAGCCACTCAGCTTTGTTCACCTACGTGAGACAATGATGGAATGCACTGGTAGAGTTTAGCACCATCTTTTATACTTCGCCTATTTATAGAAGACTGCGGGAGCATCTAGGCAACAGCAGTTTGTGTGTTATTCTGTCAGTGAAAAAATAGACTCTAGTATTCATATAAGGACTCTTATCTTCATTTTTAAGTCCAATATTCTATATACATTCAAATTCCCTTTATTTACTGTGATCAGACCAGCTACAGATCCATTTACATCTGAAAAAATGGAGGTAGCTGATATATTTTCCATGAAGATAAGCAAAAACAATAGAACACATCAAATAAATATTAACCAAAAATACCCATCCAAAAGCAAGGCAAAGCAGCCCCATGGCAACAGTTTGTAACAGATCAACATTTTTATTAAATGCCAAAATTAAAAAATCGTAATATAACCACTTTTGTTTGCCTCTGCAGACTTCATCAGATACAAATAGATAAAATCAAACAATTGAATTTAAATAAATAACACCCATCAATATATTGGTACACACCCTCCCCTTCTAACATTTAAAGTGGCCCAACACCTTTTTTTTCCTTTAATCTGCATACCAAATAAATACTATGTATAACAATACTGAAATATTTGTATTAAAAATACCTTTTCTAGCATGTTACTTCAATAAAACTTTCCTACTTAAATTAATATTTTATACCCTTATAAAAATCAAAGTATAAAAATATAAAATGTAAATGGGGTATTCACAATCAATATATATTTAACTTTTAAAGTTACAAAAAATAAATGTAAACCAAATGAAATGAATAATAGCATAATGTTTGAGGTGGCCACCTCAAAAACAGAAGGTGCAAGGTTCGACTCCAATCAAGCCCACACAATCTACAAGGGCACCAAACACATTATGCTATTATTCCTTTCATTGGGTTTATGTTTATTTTTTGTAACTTTAAAAGTTAAATATATATTGATTTCATTTGATTTTATCCATTTGTATCTGATGAAGTCTGCAGAGGCAGACACAAGTGCTTATATTATGATTTTTTAATGTTGGCATTTAATAAAAATTTGCATCTGTGACCACCTGTTGCCATGGACCTGCTTTACCTTGCTTTTGGATGTGTTGGTTTTTTCCAGAGTTTTCCTAGCCTGCAGTGTGTTTAACCAAAAATACATTAGAGGTCCTTGAAGTGATGTTTATGAATTTAATATTACAAGAAACCTTACATTCAAACTAACATTTGACAGAGAAGAATAAAAATAAATGCAATGAGAAAGCACACAAGCACAGTAATATATGACGAAGCATACTGCCTTTTATAGTAAAAAAAAAAAAACTTTAATAAAAAAAGCATCCGGTTTGCTCATATAGCAGTACCCTCGTGTGTTTTTGGATTAATTTATTGTTACAAATTAAATTATTTTACTTAGTAGCTTTTCACGAGATGAAAGATGATAGATTAAAAAGCATCTCTCACACACCTTATTGGAACCAATTTTAGCAAACGATAATCATAACGTCTAGGCTAATTTACTGAGTTACCTCACAGGTCAGTGATATGTCAGAATGCTTTTGTATATTTTATCCATGATAGGATACAGAAAATACATAAGATATTGGTTACATTTTATTGAAACGTATAAACAGAGGTATACAAATATGTTTTAAATACTAGTGTGAAAATCAAGCCTTGCCTCAGCTTGCATATGAGAACTTTTAGGTGACTGCCTAAGGAAGACAGTCCGAGAAGCAATGCAGTTAGACCAGTGAGATCAATAGTTATTACATTAACAGTAAGGTAAGAAATACAGTGTTACAGTCAGCTATAGACTAGGGACTGATTGTGGAAGTGCTCCCAGATATATTTTATTTCTATTACAGTGGCAAAAAAAAATACATTGCACTGTTCATTTTCACCTGTGGCCTGTGGTCTGGAATCATAAAGCAATGATGATACCACACAACTGTATAAAAAGTAAAAACCAAAGGAAGATAGCACATTACACTTATTTGGAAGACAAATTACAGAAAAGCACATCAGATTTGTCAATGTGAAGTTGATTAAAACTGGAAATAAAGGAAGGTTTTTGTACTGTAAGTCTCTAATAGACTGTGGCAACAAAATCTTATCAGAACTGTCACCCAAATCAACTGTGGTTGCCATCTATGTTTAATGGCACTACCTCCAAAGTATGTTTGCAAATACAATGCATTCTTATTATTATACAGCAGCTTACAAAATGTGTTGTAAGAAGGTGTTAATCTGCAGGCAAAGTGGTCCTCAAGGGAAAAGTAACCAATCAAAGTTTTGGCAGAGCAGGGTAGGTTATGATGGGTATGGTTATTAAAAGAAACAAGAAGCAACTGATACTTTATCAACTAAATGTGTGTGGGTATATCAATTTATTTATCTATTTATTTATTCCATTTGGTTCACCAGGAGTAATCCAACTGAGCTAAAAGCCCACTTTCAGCAGAAGTCCAGATAGAAAAGCTCTGCAGTTATACATTACATGTAACACAAATCAATGATATAGGGGCATTCCTCCATGCATATGCAAAACAATTACAAAACATACATATGTACATCAAACATAAGTAAGGAGGGCTACAAATAAATATATCAACAGTTTGCTGCAACATAAGAATAAGAATGTAGTATTAAAAGAGGTAGATAAAGTAGGATGGACAGAGGTCGGATAGGTGGTGATTAAATACAGGTACAAGGATGTGTTCGAGTTGAACATAGGTGGGTTTTTAGACTGCACAGATATGTTTATGTTCCATCTCATGTGTAAGGTCAGGGGAATGACATTCTATAGCTACGTTACATGAACATTGTATAAAGAGTCACCAAAGTGGTTGCTTGATCTGACAGCTTCCAGGAGGTTTTGGGTCTGAGATTTTAGGTCTCTGAGAGGCATATATTTTAGAAGTAAAATAGAGAAGGGTGGGCATCAGTTAAGCTCACGTTGAATTTCATATGTTATTTTTAACTGGTTAAATGTTAAAAGATAAGTAAAAATGTAGTAAGGGCACTACCACAAAGAACTGGCTCACACACTGTGTCTGGAGTACAAAATCCAATGAACAATAAGTAGAAGACACAGAAATGGCTGCTATATCCAGTTTAAAAACTTTTACTTCAGTGCACGAACAGTAACACAAGTGCTTTCACCAAATAGGCATCATCAGGTGTATCAAAAAGCACTAACAAATACACACCCTTTATACAGACTGGAAATTGCATGACATATATTTTTTGTGCAATCCTAAGTATAGACAGTGTAATTACTGTTCACACGGTACTAGACCATGTGGACATTGTAATTGGTGCACATACACTGACACTAGCTCTAATTTTGAACATCCTGATTATGGTACATCATGTTGTATCTTTCGGCTTTTCCCAGTTAGGGGTCACCACAGCGGAACTCCGGTCCGCTAATGATTGGCAGTAGATTTTTACATGCCGAGTTGCCAGCCCTGTCGCACAACCTTCAACAAAGGTACGTCCATTCACACGTCTCCACACAGAAGACGCTTTAGCTGAGAATTGAACAGGACGTCTTACTGTGAGGCTAGAACGCTACCGCAGCAATACTTTTAAAATAAATGCTACATGTGATACTTCACACATAGTATATTTGGCTCACTGTATGAAATGTAGACTGTTCTACATTGGTAAAACTGATTGTCCTTTTAGAGAATGTATCAGGGAGCATATTTACCATATTAATAAGGGCAATAGTATTAATGCACTTGCCAAACATGTACTGAATACTGACTCTACTCACAGTTTTCAGTTTTTAGTAGTTGCTAGAGTCTATGAAAATGTGAGACAAGGGGATATACGTAATAGAACTGAAGATCTGGAATCTACTTGGATTGTGAGGTTGAGGGGGGATGAAGGGCATGGACTAAATGAGTCTGTTCCTTTAAAACCCAAGTTAAAGCTGAGACCCATAAAGAGATAGCTTTAACAATATAACATTATAAGTAAGATATATACTTTGTTTCATTAGTTTTTATAAATACATATTCTGTGTTTTTAAAATGTTCATTATGTGTTTTTAAATGTGTTATATCTCTTTTAATTTAAATATATGTCATGTGATTTCCAGTCTGTATAAAGGGTGTGTTAGTGTTTTTTGATACACCTGATGATGCTTATTTGGTGAAATCGCTTGTATTACTGTTTGTGCGCTGAAGTAAATGTTTTTAAACTGGATATAACAGCCATTTCTGTGTCTTCTTCTACTAAATGTTAAAAAGATGTTTTAGAGTTTGCCAACTAATCTTACGAAGTGCTCTATAATGATAAGTTTTGGTGAGAACATTAGCAGCATACTTTGCAGTTTTACTTTATCTGTGTTCTAGCTCATGTATGTCAGTTTTTGGAATATTAGTAAGGCTAGAAAGTGCATGCAATAATGTAGGTAGTAATAGATTTTGGGCTTTATTTTATTGTGCTGTTTCTGTTAGGTAAGGTTTTGATTTATATTGCATACCCAACTTTGTTGTGAGTTTTTGAGGTTACAAATTCAATATGTTTCTTGAAGGATATTTTAGGATCTATGACTATGCTTAAAGGTTTAGCATGTGAGACTTGTTCAACGAATGTTACTTTGTAAAGTAACTGGGATTTCACTAGAGCCAAATATACGTAGTATAGTTTTGTTAGCAATATTAAACCAACATAAGGATGGGTTTGAGTTCAGGGGTTCTTTCAGGTGGGTGCCATGTTTTTGTTGGGTGCTAGTGTCTATTTTTGTTTAAGAAGTATCTACATTTTTATTTTATTTTTAGAAGAAATATAAATTTTGCAGAAACAGGAGTATTTTATAGCTTTGATGGCATGCTGAGGGTATAGATGATCATTTGATGATGTTCAAAATAAACATTTGTACGGTGTATAAGTGTTTTATTACCACACCCTACATCTGCTGTCCACTGTTATTCTCTGTCTCTCTCAATCTGTCTCTGTCACTCTACATAGATGCAAGCACACACGCACTCATATACACTCACACAACACACATATATATATATATATATATATATATATATACTGTATGTGTGTGTGTGTGTGTGTGTGTGTGTGTGTGTGTGTGTGTGTGTGTGTGTGTGTGCGTGCTATGTGAGTTATCACTACATGCATTTTATCATGTGCAGAAATGCTGGTGTTTTTCATCAGTGGTACAATTGGCTGATTTATATAATGGTCAAAGTTTATTATATTGATCATTACAAAATTACAGGACTTAACTGGAGTTAGTTTTTTTTTTTTGGGGTGGGGGGTTGGATAATCACAAAAGTACCCTATTGGTTTATATTTGTAATCCTTTTTTTTTTTTGGTAATTAATGGTAATTGCCCATGAGTTTGTTCAATGCTTTGTGTTTAATCAAACACATTTTTAATTCATGATAAACAAACATATGTATATGTGTGTGAAGACATGTGAAAGCTGCCAGCTTAGCCAGATAGAATTTTGTAAATTATTCTATGTCTTCTCTTAAATGTAAGAAAACTGTGTTAAATGTTGAACTTCAAAAATGTAACCGCAGTGCACTCTGCTAGAAGAAAGCTGATAAATCAAGCATTGTATGACTGTTTGATCTCAAAGCTCGGAGACATAATGTCTGGACTTAGGAATTCCTTCTATTGTTTTCAGACCAGAGTTAATTACTAGATTTTAAATATATAATGTATTTTACTGCTGTAGTTTTCTGGCCAGGTGCAAGATCAAACAAATTTGAAAACTCTGAGTTTCTGTTAGCCTAGGAACCAGAGAAGAATTATGTAATCTAAAATGAGTCAGTAGTGATGTATTATTTTTAAGACTTTCTCAGAGAGAGAGAATCACAGCATTTTGCATTTGTCTTCAGAAATGACCACTCACCAGTACTCTGCCTTTGCTCTATATGTAAGTTTATTTAGAACTGGGATGGCTCTTAGCTAGATAGGAATTTAGTCAGATTTAGTCTAGCCATAGTCTAGCTATATTTGTGTCAGACTATTCTACAGTATTATTTCAAGCATTTTCCTGCGATTTCTGAACTCTTGACTAGCACTGTGTTTATCTTGTGTTTTTCTTATCCATTATTAAATATTTTTAAACTCTTCAACTGTGGCTGTTTTGTGTAGAGATAATTTAAGCTCTAGAGTACATTGCATGTATATAGAGATACTGTACAAAACCACTCCAAATAAGCCTTGCTGTTCATCACACTTACTAATTGGATAATAATACTGCACAGTAAAATTGGAAGCCTTTAGGAAGGGCCTAATTGGTAGCTGATATTAGTGGTTGGTGGCAGCTGGTACTACCTTATAGACTGACAGGATGGGGCATAGCTGGAGAACATGTGCCAGACTTCCCCAGGATTGTCTGTGTGTTTGTATATAACTCATATCTTAGAGTGTGTGTGTGTGTGTGTGTGTGTGTGTGTGTGTGTGTGTGTGTGTGTGTGTGTGTGTGTGTGTGTCAGCTACTTGTGAAAGGTCATGAAGCACTGGGCTGAGATCATGACCCTATAGCTGTGCCAGCGGGGAGTCTTATTGGGGATCTGGAGAGAAAGGGAGAAACCAAGCCCAGACTGACTGTGATCTCTGTGTGCTCTTAAGGGAAATTGTACTTTACTGTGTGTGTATTTGTAATCCTTCCCATTGTGGAGACCCATCACTGGTGTTAGTGCTGATGATTGAGACTCATTGGTCACTTGGTCAGTGCACCCATATATGCAGAAAGTCATTGTTTTTTTAGAAGGTTTACCTACCTCGTGGGGAGATTGACAGTTATCTTAATTGTATTACACTTTGCAAAAGATTTTTAGATGATTGCTGGGTCTTCTGGAAATGTGCAGTATATATTTTACAACTTATGATCTATTTATTTGTAACTATTTTGATGTTACAATAAACAAATTTTGCATGGGACCATTTGTACAAATGTATATAGAAAATCTTTTAAAAAATGGCATTTTATCTGCTACAAGTTACCATCCACTCCATATAATTACAAATATTCCTGCTACACAGCTTTTAAGATTACAACACATTTGTAATCAAGAAACTGTATTAACACAAAAAATAAATTATCTTAAATGGAAATTTATGGCACAGGGCTACAATACTGTTCTCCTCAACAGAGCCATTCAAGAGTCTAGTTCAGACCCTCATGATCAACTCACACTTGGCACTTTCAATTGGAAGAGTAAGGAAAGGAGCGACACCATTCATTTCACCATGACCTGAGGTAATACCAGCAATGAAATGTAAGGAAAGGAGCGACACCATTCATTTCACCATGACATGAGGTAATACCAGCAATACAATGTAAGGAAAGGAGCGACACCATTCATTTCACCATGACCTGAGGTAATACCAGCAATACAATGTAAGGAAAGGAGTGACACCATTCATTTCACCATGACCTGAGGTAATACCAGCAATAAAATGTAAGGAAAGGAGCGACACCATTCATTTCACCACGACCTGAGGTAATACCAGCAATACAATGTAAGGAAAGGAGCGACACCATTCGTTTCACTACGACCTGAGGTAATACCAGCAATAAAATGTAAGGAAAGGAGCAACACCATTCATTTCATCATGACCTGAGGTAATACCAGCAATACAATGTAAGGAAAGGAGCGACACCATTCATTTCACCATGACCAGAGGTAATACCAGCAATAAAGTGTAAGGAAAGGAGCGACACCATTCATTTCACCATCACCTGAGGTAATACCAGCAATAAAATGTAAAGAAAGGAGCGACACCATTCATTTCACCATGACCTGAGGTAATACCAGCAATACAATGTAAGGAAAGGAGCGACACCATTTATTTCACCACGACCTGAGGTAATACCAGCAATAAAATGTAAGGAAAGGAGCGACAACATTCATTTCACCACGACCTGAGGTAATACCAGCAATAAAATGTAAGGAAAGGAGCAACACCATTCATTTCACCACGACCTGAGGTAATACCAGCAATACAATGTAAGGAAAGGAGCGACACCATTTATTTCACCACGACCTGAGGTAATACCAGCAATAAAATGTAAGGAAAGGAGAGACAACATTCATTTCACTACGACCTGAGGTAATACCAGCAATAAAATGTAAGGAAAGGAGCGACACCATTCATTTCACCATGACCTGAGGTAATACCAGCAATACAGTGTAAGGAAAGGAGCGGCACCATTCATTTCACCATCACCTGAAGTAATACCAGCAATACAATGTAAGGAAAGGAGCGACACCATTCATTTCATCACGACCTGAGGTAATACCAGCAATACAATGTAAGGAAAGGAGCAACACCATTCATTTCACCACGACCTGAGGTAATACCAGCAATAAAATGTAAGGAAAGGAGCGACACCATTCATTTCACCATGACCTGAGGTAATACCAGCAATAAAATGTAAGGAAAGGAGCGACACCATTCATTTCACCATCACCTGAGGTAATACCAGCAATACAATGTAAGGAAAGGAGCGACACTATTCGTTTCACCATGACCAGAGGTAATACCAGCAATAAAATGTAAGGAAAGGAGCAAGACCATTCATTTCACCATGAGCTGAGGTAATACCAGCAATACAATGTAAGATAAAGAGCAACACCACTCATTTCACCATGACCTGAGGTAATACCAGCAATAAAATGTAAGGAAAGGAGCAACACAATTCATTTCACCATGACCTGAGGTAATACCAGCAATAAAATGTAATGAAAGGAGCGACACCATTCATTTCACCATGACCTGAGGTAATACCAGCAATACAGTGTAAGGAAAGGAGCGGCACCATTCATTTCACCATCACCTGAAGTAATACCAGCAATACAATGTAAGGAAAGGAGCGACACCATTCATTTCATCACGACCTGAGGTAATACCAGCAATACAATGTAAGGAAAGGAGCAACACCATTCATTTCACCATGACCTGAGGTAATACCAGCAATAAAATGTAAGGAAAGGAGCGACATCATTCATTTTACCATCACCTGAGGTAATACCAGCAATACAATGTAAGGAAAGGAGCGACACCATTCATTTCACCATGACCTGAGGTAATACCAGCAATAAAATGTAAGGAAAGGAGTGACACCATTCATTTCACCATGACCTGAGGTAATACCAGCAAGAAAATGTAAGGAAAGGAGCGACACCATTCATTTCACCATCACCTGAGGTAATACCAGCAATACAATGTAAGGAAAGGAGCGACACCATTCATTTCACCACGACCTGAGGTAAGACCAGCAATAAAATGTAAGGAAAGGAGCGACACCATTCATTTCACTACGACCTGAGGTAATACCAGCAATAAAATGTAAGGAAAGGAGCGACACCATTCATTTCACCATGACCTGAGGTAATACCAGCAATAAAATGTAAGGAAAGGATCGACACCATTCATTTCACCATGACCTGAGGTAATACCAGCAATAAAATGTAAGGAAAGGAGCGACACCATTCATTTCACCATGACCTGAGGTAATACCAGCAATAAAATGTAAGGAAAGGAGCGACACCATTAATTTCACCATGACCTGAGGTAATACCAGCAATAAAATGTAAGATAAAGAGCAACACCACTCATTTCACCATGACCTGAGGTAATACCAGCAATAAAATGTAAGGAAAGGAGCGACACCATTCATTTCACCACGACCTGAGGTAATACCAGCAATAAAATGTAAGGAAAGGAGCGACACCATTCATTTCACCATGACTAGAGGTAATACCAGCAATAAAATGTAAGGAAAGGAGCGACACCATTCATTTCACCATGACCTGAGGTAATACCAGCAATAAAATGTAAGGAAAGGAGCGACACCATTCATTTCACCATGACCTGAGGTAATACCAGCAATAAAATGTAAGGAAAGGAGCGACACCATTCATTTCACCATGACCTGAGGTAATACCAGCAATAAAATGTAAGGAAAGGAGCGACACCATTCATTTCACCACGACCTGAGGTAATACCAGCAATAAAATGTAAGGAAAGGAGCGACACCATTCATTTCACCATGACCTGAGGTAATACCAGCAATAAAATGTAAGATAAAGAGCAACACCACTCATTTCACCATGACCTGAGGTAATACCAGCAATAAAATGTAAGGAAAGGAGCGACACCATTCATTTCACTACGACCTGAGGTAATACCAGCAATAAAATGTAAGGGAAGGAGCAACACCATTCATTTCACCATGACCTGAGGTAATACCAGCAATAAAATGTAAGATAAAGAGCAACACCACTCATTTCACCATGACCTGAGGTAATACCAGCAATAAAATGTAAGGAAAGGAGCGACACCATTCATTTCACCACGACCTGAGGTAATACCAGCAATAAAATGTAAGGAAAGGAGCAACACCATTCATTTCACCATGACCTGAGGTAATACCAGCAATACAATGTAAGATAAAGAGCAACACCACTCATTTCACCATGACCTGAGGTAATACCAGCAATAAAATGTAAGATAAAGAGCAACACCACTCATTTCACCACGACCTGAGGTAATACCAGCAATACAATGTAAAATAAAGAGCAACACCATTCATTTCACCATGACCTGAGGTAATACCAGCAATACAATGTAAGGAAAGGAGCGACACCATTCATTTCACCATGACTAGAGGTAATACCAGCAATAAAATGTAAGGAAAGGAGCAACACCATTCATTTCACCATGACTAGAGGTAATACCAGCAATAAAATGTAAGATAAAGAGCAACACCACTCATTTCACCATGACCTGAGGTAATACCAGCAATACAGTGTAAGGAAAGGAGCAACAACATTCATTTCACCATGACCTGAGGTAATAACAGCAATAAAATCAAACTATGCTTACAGAAATTCTGTCATCTCATTGCAAATGAAAGCATTGTTAAATCCATTGTCCCTACGTATAGTCCATTCACCTATAGAAAAGGTAGATGTCTGGTCAACTCTTGTAATAAACATGAGGAAGTTCAGTTTAAATCCAATATTTTAATAATTTCTAGTCCTACATCTCCAAAGTTCTGTTTTGCCCTGTAGGCACTGTACTTACTTTGGTACGGTTTGCCGGATTAATTATTTTACCTTGGTCAACAGCGGCAAAATATTTGCTATCAAGTCACTAATTCAGAGTGATTTATTTACCTGGTTATCTGCCAGTGTGGAGCATTTTATGATGGACAGACCCCTTGCCCTTGCAAATTTAAAATTCCACTACATATCAGTGGTTTGAACTACAGATGGGACAGGAGTGATTTATATTTATTTATGTATTTATTGACATCTGATTACTGGGAAAATCTGACTGGGTAGAAGCCCATTTTCAGCAGAGGTCTGGGTAGAAAAACTCCATTTTTCTTTATATCCCCAAGTGCATTTTACTTCTGTGGGCAATGACCTTTTTTTTGATTCAGTGATAACCACCACAGAGAAGCACAAGTGGCTGGACTCTAAAGAAAGCCTCTAGATGTGTTCTTTAGGGGCAATGAATCTGCCTGGTTTGGTAGATTATTTATGATGCTGGCAGTCTTAGTGTATCCCATGACTTTCAGGGTATATACTGATTTATAATATCTTTATTAAGGTTTCATGTAGGGGGCTAAGCACCAGTATCCAATTGGTTCAACAATTCTAGAAATCATTATATTCTTCTGGTATTTCATTTCAGAATAATTATTATACATAATATGTAATCTAAATAGATTTTTGGACAGAGATATCTTAGAATATTATTCTTGCAATATCAGGCTTATCTTTTCCTCTGAGCTGTTTTTTTTAATATATCTCAATGTATTTCAGTAATATGTTTTTAACAGAAGTATTATGCTTCTACCATCAAAACATTTATATGTTATTTTTATATATTGTACATTTTGTATAATAATCTGAGCCATTTCTGGGTTTCTAAACTGGCAATTTATTTGCATCATATCTATGCATATTTACACACACACACACACACACACACACACACACACACATATATATATATATATATATATATATATATATGTGTGTGTATATATATATATATATGTGTGTATATATATATATATATATATATATATATATATATATGTATATATATGTATATATATGTATGTATATATATATATATATATATATATATATATATATATATATATATATATATATATATATATATACATAGTGGGGCGGCCACGGTGGTGCAGCAGTTAGCATTGCCACCTCACAGCAAGAGGTTCTCCGGTTCAATTCTCAGCTGGGGTGCCTTCTGTGCGGAGTCTCCATGTCCTCCCTGTGGTTGTATGCATTTCCTCCGGGTGCTCCGGTTTCATCCTCCATCCCAAAAACATACAGTAGGTGGATTAACACTCTAAAGTGGCCTTAGTTGTGAGTGTGTGCGTGTGAGTGCCTTCTGTGGAAGGTTGGGTGCCAGGCTGGCAAATTGGCACTGTAAAACTCCACTGCCAATCATGAGCAGACAGATGATCCACTGTGGTGACCCCTAACCGGGAAAAGCCGAAAGAAGAAGATATATATATATATATATATATATATATATATATATATATCAGTTCATATGATCGACTGTTTATTTGGTCGACAGTTCATTTGATCGACAAACACCCCCTAACTATATATATCAACCCAGGGTCACACAACATTGGGGAAGGGGCAAATCAAATGAACTGTCGATCAAATAAACAGTCGATCATATGAACTGCAAGTCCAAGTCATATAGACCCATATATATATATATATATATATATATATATATATATATATACATATATATATATATATATATTTTTTTTTTTTCCACATTTATTTTTCCCTAGTGGTCTCAACTCTCAGTCTGTTTTGGGGTTCCAGCTTAAGTTATTTACTCATTCAGATAGTAGTGCCTTCACCCCTAGGGGTCAGTATAGCCATATAAAAGGGATACTTATCCTATCAATAAATATATTTTTTATTTGGTCCGTTTAGATACCGCATAATATTTACAAGGGATCACAAATTTACTATGATTTCAAAACTAGTAAATCATATATTAACATTGGCAGCATATATTAGCAAGTCCATTAATTATAACTTTGAAGGTCACGTTTTTGAACAGTTGTTTAAATGGCTCTATTTGAATCTGTTTGGTGTGGTAATAACATTCACTTGACTTTGGGCATGCTACTGACTTATATGACTAATTTTGATATTCAATAGTTTTTGTTTTTCATTCTTGTTTTACATTTGACAAGACAAAATGTTAACTTAGTCATTTTCTTAGCTTGATTTACGTGCAGAAATATCAAGTAAGCATTTGTGTAAGTTATGTTGGTGAACAGTTGCTCTACTGACATCATTTGAATTTATTTGACATACCAACTACTGCTTGAATATTTGGCAAGCTACTGATTTATATGAGACATTTTGATATTTAGAAGCTTAAGTTTTCCACTTTTGCTTTATATTTGTCAACAAGGCAAACTGTCAGCTTGGCAATACTTGTTAGGCCTGATTTACTTTTAAACATGTCATGTAAACATTTGTGTTTATTTTCTGCTTTGTATTTTTTTTGTTTTTAGATTTGCATCGATAAAGGTCTTTGATGCAAAACCATGTCAGTGAATCTAGTTTGAAGAAATAATGGCAGCAATTTAAATATTTGGTGCTGGTTTAATCTTTTGAGCTTATCTATCCATGTGTCTATCAATATATATATATATATAAAGAGAGAGAGAGTGAGAGAGAGAAAGAGAGAGAGAGATACAACAGCATAACAAGGTAAATATTCTCAAATTATGAAGTACAAGTGACCCAAAAGTACATAAATATTGATTTAGATTGTAAATATATAGCACTCTTACAGTGAGTGTGGTGTAATTGAACACTGTTGCTTTAAGTTGAAATTACTTCTTTCCCTTAGTTGAACATATTTCTTTAAGAGCAGAGAAATAGTAAGTGCAGTATTCGCCACAACAAGTTAACTTAATGAAGCAATTGACACTGTATAAAAGGAAGTTCGATGAAGGACTCTGCAGAGCTTGTGTGCCCTTTATAAAAGGGGGAATTGATATCCAGAGTAATGGCTCTTGTGGCATAGAAGTAAACACCAAGAGGATGTTGGGCATAATTCCAGTTAAATATTGCTGAACAACAGAGAGAGAAAGTTATTAAGAAATTGTAACTCAATAGTCTGGAAATGTTCTGACGGTATTAACTATAAACTTCTAGTTAAACCTAAGACTTTTATTTGAAAATAAATTTTGAAGCATACAACTGTGTGCAAGTCCATTTACTAGAATGACTATTGTGAAGCAGTTACTGCAGGAAAGCTGAAATGATGGTGAGCATACATCTCTATATCTATGTGAAAGAAATCTAAAGAAAGCAAAAAAGTAATGGTGGGACAAAGTCCTAAAATCAGGGAAAAATTGTAAACATTGCTCTTATAAACATAGAAAGTTGCTATCAAAATAGGTTTTGCATTAGCAGAAATATTTGAAGTCTGATGGTCAAATGTATGTCATTATTCAGTGACTCCAATCTTCAATGGGATTCCAGAAAACCACAAATTTTATAAGTAACAGACCAAAAATATGAGAAACAATTCGTACATTCTGCAATTATCTGGACAATTGAGAGGTATGATGATGAGAGTGGCCATTTCAATAGCTATTCAATGATAGATCCACCAATGACAGGTATGATGATGAGAGTGACCATTTCAATAGCTATTCAATGATAGGTCCAGAACTGACAGGAATGATGATGAGAGTGGCCATTTCAATAGCTATTCAAAGATAAGTCTAGCACTGACAGGTATAATGACAAGAGTGGCCATTTCGATAGCTATTCGATGATAGATGCAGCACTGAGATGTATGATGTTGAAAGTGGCCATTTCAACAGCTATTCAATGATAGGTTCAGCACTGACAGGTATGATGATGAGAGTGGACACTTCAATAGTTATTCAATGATAGCCCCAGCACTGAGAGGTATGATGATAAGAGTGGCCATTTCAATAGCTATTCAATGATAGGTCCAACAGTGACAAGTATGATGATGAGACTGGCCATTTCAATAGCTATTCAATGACAGGTCCAACACTGATAGGTATGATGATGAGAGTGGCCATTTCAATAGTTATTTATTGATAGGTCCAGGACTGACAGGTATGATGTTGAGAGTGGCCATTTCAATAGCTTTTCAATGATATGTCCAGCACTGACAGGTATGATGTTGAGAATAGCCATTTTGATAGCTATTCAATGATAGGTCCAGCACTGACATGTATGATGATGAAAGTGGCCATTTCAATAGCTATTCAATGATAGGTCCAGCACTGACAGGTATGATGATGAGGTTGGCCATTTCAATAGCTATTCAGTGATAGGTCCAGCACTGACAAGTATAATGATGAGAGTGACCATTTCAATACCTATTCAAAGATAGGTCCAGCACTGACAGGTATGATGTTGATAGTGGCCATTTCGTTAGCTATTCAATGATAGGTCCAGCACTGAGAGGTACGATGTTGAGAGTGGCCGTTTTGATAGCTATTCAATGATAGGTCAATCACTGACAGGTATGATAATGAGAGTGGCAATTTTGATAGGTTTTCAATTATAGGTCCACCACTGAGAGGTATGATGTTGAGTTTGGCCATTTCAATAGCTATTCAATGATAGGTCCAGCACTGAGAGGTATGATGATGAGAGTGGTCATTTCAATAGCTATTCAATGATAGGTCCAGCACTGACAGGCATGATGATGAGAGGGCCATTTAATTAACTATTCAGTTATAGGTCCAGCACTGACATGTATGATGATGAGAGTGGCCATTTCAATAGATATTCAATGACAGGTCCAGCACTAATAGGTATGAAGTTGAGAGTGGCCATTTCAATAGCAATTCAAGGATAGGTCCAGCACTGACAAGTATGATGTTGAGAGTGGCCATTTCAATAGCTATTCAATGATAGGTCCAGCACAGACAAGTATGGTGATGAGAGTAGCCATTTCAATAGCTATTCAGTGATGGGTCCATCACTGACAGGTATGATGATGAGAGTGGCCATTTCAATAGCTATTAAATGATAAGTCTAGCACTGACAGGTATGATGATGAGAGTGGCCATTTCAATAGCTATTCAATGATAGGTCCAGCGCTGACAGGTATGATGTTGAGAGTGGCCATTTCAATAGCTATTTAATGATAGGTCCAGCACTGACAGGTACGATGTTGAGAGTGGCCATTTCAATACTATTCAATGATATGTCCAGCACTGACAGATATGATGATGAGAATGGGAATTTCAATTGCTATTCACTGATAAGTCCAGCACTGACAGGTATGACGATGAGAGTGGCCATTTCAATAGCTATTCAATGATAGGTCCAGCACTGACAAGTATGATGTTTAGAGTGGCCATTTTGATAGCTATTAAATGATAGGGCCAGCACTGACAGGTATGATGATGAGAGAGGCCATTTCAATAGCTATTCAATGATAGGCCGAGCACTAAAAGGTATGATGTTGAGAGTGGCCATTTCGATAGCTATTCAATAACAGGTCCAGTACTGAGAGGTATGATGTTGAGAGTGGCCATTTCAATAGCTATTCAATGATAGATCCAGCACTGACAGATATCATGATGATAGTGGCCATTTAAATAGCTATTTAATGATAGGTGCAGCACTGACAGGTTTGATGTTGAGAATGGCCATGTCAATAGCTATGTAATGATAGGTCCAGCACTGACAGGCATGATGATAAGAGTGGAAATTTCAATAGCTATTTAATGATAGGTCCAGCACTGACAGGTATGATGATGATGAGAGTGGCCATTTCAATAGCTATTCAATGTTAGGTCCAGCATTGAGAGGTATGATGATGAGAGTGGCCATTTCAATAGCTATTCAATGTTAGGTCCAGCACTGACAGGTATGATGATGAGAGTGGCCATTTCAATAGCTATTCAATGATAGGTCCAGCACTCACAGGTATGAAGATGAGAGTAGCCATTTCAATAGCTATTCAATGATAGGTCCAGCACTGACAGGTATGATGATGAGAGTGGCCATTTCAATAGCTATTCAGTAATAGGACCAGCACTGACAGGTTGGATGATGAGAGTGGCCATTTAAATAGCTATTCAATTATACATCCAGCACTGACAGGTATGATGATGAGAGTGGCCATGACAATAGCTATTCAATGATATGTCCAGCACTGAGAGGGTATGATGTTGAGAGTGGCCATTTCAAAAGCTATTCAATGATAGGTCCAGCACTGAGAGTTATGAGGTTTAGAGTGGCCATTTCAATAGCTATTCAAAGATAGGTCCAGCACTGACAGGTATGATGATGAGAGTAGCCATTTTAATAGCTATTCAATGATAGAACCAGCAGTGACAGGTATGATGTTGATAGCTGCCATTTCAATAGCTATTCAGTGATAGGTCCAGCACTAACAGATATGATAATGAGAGTGGCCATTTCAATTGCTATTCAATAAAAGGTCCAGCACTGATGGGTATGATGATAAGAGTGGCCATTTCAATAGCTATTCAATGATAGGTCCAGCACTGACAGGTATGATGATGAGAGTGGCCATGTCAATAGCTAC
Source organism: Protopterus annectens (assembly GCF_019279795.1). NCBI lineage: Eukaryota > Metazoa > Chordata > Ceratodontiformes > Protopteridae > Protopterus > Protopterus annectens. Next base: position 110,694,238 of record NC_056745.1, read on the forward strand.
TCAATGATATGTCAAGCAGTGACAAGTATGATGTTGAGAGTGGCCATTTCAATAGCTATTCAATGATAGGTCCAGCATTGAAAGGTATGATGATGAGAGTGGCCATTTTAATAGTTATTCAATGATAGGTGCTGCACTGACAGGTATGATGAAAACAGTGACCATTTCAATAGCTATTCAGTGATAGGTCCATCACTGACAGGTATGATGATGAGTCTGGCCATTTCAATAGCTATTCAATGATAGGTCCTGCACTGAGCAGTATGATAAGGAGCATGGCCATTTCGATAGCTATTAAATGATTGGTCCAGCACTGAGATGTATGATGTTGAGAATGGCCATTTCAATAGCTATTCAATGATAGGTCAGCACAGACAGGTATGATGTTGAGGGTGGCCATTTCAATAGCTATTCAATGATAGGTCCAGCACTGAGAGGTATGATGATGAGAGTGGCCATTTCGATAGCTATTCAATAATAGGTCTAGCACTGACAGGTATGAGGTTGAGAGTGGCCATTTCAATGATAGGTCCAGCACTAGCAGGTATGATGCTGAGAATGGCCATTTCAATAGCTATTCAATGATAGATCCAGCAATGACAGGTATGATGATGAGAGTGGCCATTTCGATATCTATCCAATGATAGGTCCAGCACTGGGAGGTATGATAATGAGAGTGGCCATTTTGACAGCTATTCAATGAGAGGTCCAGCACTGAGAGGTATGATGGTGACAGTGGCCATATTAATAGCTATTCAGTGATAGGTCCAGCACTGAAAGGTATGATGATAAGAATGGCCATTTCAATAGATATTCAATGATAGCTCCAGCAATGACAGGTATGATGATGAGAGTGGCCATTTCAATAGCTATTCAAAGATAGGTCCAGCACTGAGAGGTATGATGATGAGAGTGGTCATTTCAATAGCTATTCAATGATATGTTCAGCACTGAGAGGAATGATGTTGAGAGTGGCCATTTCAAAAGCTATTCAATGATAGGTCCAGCACTGATAGGTATGATGTTAAAAGTGGCCATTTCAATATCAATTAAATGATAGGTCCAGCACTGACAGGTATGATAATAAGAGTGGCCATTTCAATAGCTATTCAATGATAGGTCCAGCACTGACAGGTATGATGAAGATAGTGGCCACTTCAATAGATATTCAATGATAGATCCAGCAATGACAGGTATGATGTTGGCAGTGGCCATTTCAATAGCTATTCAATGTTAGGTTCAGCTTTGACAGGTATGATGACGAGAGTAGCCATTTCAATACAAATTCAATGATAGGTCCAGAACTGACAGGTATGATGATGAGAGTGGCCATTTCAATAGCTATTCAATGATAGGTCCAGCACTGAGAGGTATGATGATGAGAGTGGCCATTTCAATAGCTATTCAATGATAGGTCCAGCATTGGCAGGTATGATGATGAGAGTGGCCATTTCAATAGCTATTCAGTGAGAGGTCCAACACTGACAGGTTTGATGATGAGGGTGGCTATTTTGATAGCTATTCAATGATAGGTCTAGCATTGAGAGGTATGATGATGAGAGTGGCCATTTCGATAGCTATTCAATGATAGGTCCAGGACTGAGAGGTATGATGATGAGAGTGGCCATTTCAATAGCTATTCAATGAGAGGTCCAGCACTGAGAGGTATGATGTTGAGAGTGGCCATTTCAATAACTATTCAATGATAGGTCCAGCACTGAGAGGTATGATGATGAGAGTGGCCATTTCAATAGCTATTCAATTATAGGTCCAGCACTGACGGGTATGATAATGAGAGTGGCCATTTCAATAGCTATTCAATGAATGGTCCAGCACTGACAGGTGTGATGACGAGAGTGGCCATTTCAATAGCTTTTCAATGATAGGTCCTGCACAGACAGGTATGATGATGAGAGTGGCCATTTCAGTAGCTATTTAATGATAGGTCCAGGACTGAGAGGTATGATGATGAGAGTGGCCATTTCAATAGCTATTCAGTGAGAGGTCCAGCACTGACTTGTTTGATGTTGAGGGTGGCCATTTCGATATCTATTCAATGATAGGTCCAGCATTGAGATGTATGATGATGAGAGTGGCCATTTCGATAGGTATTCAGTGATAGGTCCAGCACTGACAGGTATGATGATGAGAGTGGCCATTTCAATAGCTATTCAATGATAGGTCCATCACTGACAGGTATGATGAGAGTGGCCATTTCAATAGCTATTCAATGATAGGTCCAGCACTGACAGGTATGATGATGAGAGTGGCCATTTCAATAGCTATTCAATGATAGGCCCATCACTGACAGTTATGATGATGAGAGTGGCCATTTCAATAGGTATTCAATGATAAGTCCAACACTGACACGTATGATGATGAGAGTGGCAATTTCAGTAGCTATTCAATGATAGGTCCATCACTGACAGGTATACTAATGAGAGTGGCCATTTCGATAGCTATTCACAGACAGGTATGATGATGAACTTTTTTGATAGATCAGTGAGATAGGGTCCAACACTAACAGGTATGATGTTGAGAGTTGCCATTTCAATAGCTATTCAATGATAGTTCCAGCACTGACAGGTAGCTATTCAATGATAGGTCCACCACTGACAGGTATGATGATAAGACTGGCCTCAAGGTCCATCCCATCACTGACAGGTATACTAATGAGAGTGGCCATTTCGATAGCTATTCTATGATAGGTCCAGCACTGACAGGTATGATGATGAGAGTGGCCATATCGATAGCTATTCAATTATAGGTGCAGCACTGACGGGTATGATGATGAGACTGGCCATTTCAATAGCTATTCAATGAATGGTCCAGCACTGACAGGTCTGATGATGAGAGTGGCCATTTCAATAGTTATTCAATGATAGGTCCAGCACTAACAGGTATGATGTTGGCAGTGGCCATTTCAATAGCTATTCAATGATAGGTCCAGCACTGACAGGTATGTGGATGAGAATGGCCATTTCAATGCCAATTCAATGATAGGTCCAGCACTGACAGGTATGATGATGAGAGTGGCCATTTCAATAGGTATTCAATGATAGGTCCAGCACTGAGAGGTATGATAATGAGAGTGGCCATTTCGATAGCTATTCAATGATAAGTCCAGCACTGACAGGTATGATGATGAGAGTGGCCATTTCAATAGCTATTCAATGATAGTTCCAGGACTGACAGGTATGATGATGAGAGTGGCCATTTCAATAGCTATTCAGTGATAGGTCCAGCACTAAAAGATATGATGATGAGAGTGGCCATTTCAATAGCTATTCAATGATAGGTCCAGCACTGACAGGTATGATGATGAGAGTGGCCATTTCAATAGCTATTCAATGATATGTCCAGCACTGACAGGTATGATGATGAGAGTGGCCATGTCAATAGCTATTCAATGATAGGTCCAGCCGTGACAGGTATGATGTTGAGAGTGGCCATTTCAATAGCTTTTCAGTGATAGGTCCAGCATTTACAAGTATGATGATGACAGTGGCCTTTTAATAGCTATTCAATGATAGGTCCAGTACTGACAGGTTTGATGATAAGAGTGGACATTTCTAAAGCTATTCAATGATAGTTCCAGCACTGACAGGTATGATGATGAGAGTGACCATTTCAATAGCTATTCTGTGAGAGGTCCAGCACTGACAGGTATGATGATGAGGGTGGCCATTTCGATAGCTATTTAATGATAGGTCCAACATTGGGAGGTATGATGATGAGAGTGGACATTTCAACAGCTATTCAATGATAGGTCCAGCACTGACAGGTATCATGATGACAGTGGCCATTTCAATAGCTATTCAGTAATAGGTCCAGCACTGACAGGTATGATGATGAGAGTGGCCATTTCCATAGCTATTCAATGATAGGTCCTGCACTGAGCAGTATGATAATGAGCGTTGCCATTTCGATAGCTATTCAATGATAGGTCCAGCAATGACAGGTATGATGTTGAGAGTGGCCATTTCAATAGGTATTCAATGATAGATACAGCACTGACAGGTGTGATCATGAGAGTTGCCATTTTAATAGCTATTCAATGATAAGCCCAGCACTGAGAGGTATGATGATGAGAGTGGCCATTTCAATAGCTATTCAATTATAGGTCCAGCACTGACAGGTATGATGATGAGAGTAGCCATTTTGATAGCTATTCAATGATAGGTCCAACACTGACGGGTATGATGTTGAGCGTGGCCTTTGCAATAGCTATTCAATGATAGGTCCAGCACTGACAAGTATGATGATGAGAGTGGCCATTTCAATAGTTATTCAATGATAGGTCCAGCACTGACAGGTATGATGTTGGCAGTGGCCATTTCAATAGCTATTCATTGATAGGTTCAGCTCAGACAGGTATGATGATAAGAGTTGCCATTTCAATACAAATTCAATGATAGTTCCAGCACTGACAGGTATGATGAAGAGAGTGGCCATTTCAATAGCTATTCAGTGAGAGGTCCAGCACTGACAGGTATGATGATGAGGGTGGCCATTTCGATAGCTATTTAATGATAGTTCCAGGATTTGGAGGTATGATGATGAGAGTGGCCATTTCGATAGCTATTCAATGATAGGTCCAGCACTGACAGGTATCATGATGACAGTGGCCATTTCAATAGCTATTCAGTGATAGGTCCAGCACTGACAGGTATGATGATGAGAGTGGCCATTTCCATAGCTATTCAGTGATAGGTCCTGCACTGAGCAGTATGATAATGAGCGTGGCCATTTCGATAGCTATTCAATGATAGGTCCAGCACTGAGATATATGATGTTGAGAGTGGCCATTTCAATACCTATTCAATGATAGGTCCAGCACTGACAGGTATGATGATGAGAGTTGCCATTTCAATAGCTATTCAATGATAGGTCCAGCACTGAGAGGTATGATAATGAGAGTGGCCATTCCGATAGCTATTCAGTTATAGCTCCAGCACAGACAGGTATGATGATGAGAGTGGCCATTTTGATAGCTATTCAGTGATAGGTCCAACACTAACAGGTATGATGTTGAGAGTTGCCATTTCAATAGCTATTCAATGATAGTTCCAGCACTGACAGGTATGATGATGAGAGTGGCCATTTTGATAGCTATTCAATGATAGGTCCAGCACTGACAGGTATGATGTTGAGAGTGGCCTTTGCAATAGCTATTCAATGATAGGTCCACCACTGACAGGTATGATGATAAGACTGGCCATTTCAATAGCTATTCAATGATAGGACCAGCACTGACAAGTATGATGATGAGAGTGGCTATTTCAATAGTTATTTAATGATAGGTCCAGCACTGACAGGTATGATGTTGGCAGTGGCCATTTCAATAACTATTCATTGATAGGTTCAGCTCTGACAGGTATAATGATGAGAGTTGCCATTTCAATACAAATTCAATGATAGGTCCAGCACTGACCGGTATGATGATGAGAGTGGCCATTTCAATATCTATTCAATGATAGCTCCAGCACTGACAGGTATGATGATGAGAGTGGCCTTTCAATAGCTATTCAATGATAGGCCCAGCACTGAGAGGTATGCTGATGAGAGTGGCCATTTCAATAGCTATTCAATGATATGTCCAGCACTGAGAGGTATGATGTTGAGAGTAGCCATTTCAAAACTTATTCAATGATAGGACCAGCACTGAGAGGTATGAGGTTTAGAGTGGCCATTTCAATAGCTATTCAATGATAGGTCCAGCACTGACAGGTATGATGATGAGAGTGGCTATTTCAATAGATATTCAGTGATAGGTCCAGCACTAAAAGGTATGACGATGAGAGTAGCCATTTCAATAGCTATTCAATGATAGGTCCAGCACTGACAGGTATGATGATGAGAGTGGCCATTTCAATAGCTATTCAATGATATGTCCAGCACTGACAGGTATGATGATGATAGTGGCCATGTCATTAGCTATTCAATGATAGGTCCAGCAGTGACAGGTATGCTGTCGAGAGTGGCCATTTCAATAGCTATTCAGTGATAGGTACAGCATTTACAATATGATGATGAGAGTGGCCTTTTAATAGCTATTCAATGATAGGTCCAGCACTGACAGGTATGATGATAAGAGTGGACATTTCAAAAGCTATTCAATGATAGTTCCAGCATTGACAGGTATGATGATGAGAGTGGCCATTTCAATAGCTATTCAGTGAGAAGTCCAGCACTGACATGTATGATGATGAGGGTGGCCATTCCGATAGCTATTTAATGATAGGTCCAGCATTGGGAGGTATGATGATGAGAGTGGCCATTTCGATAGCTATTCAATGATAGGTCCAGCACTGACAGGTATCATGATGACAGTGGCCATTTCAATAGCTATTCAGTAATAGGTCCAGCACTGACAGGTATGATGATGAGAGTGGCCATTTCCATACCTATTCAATGATAGGTCCTGCACTGAGCAGTATGATAATGAGTGTGGCCATTTCGATAGCTATTCAATGATAGGTCCAGCACTGAGATATAAGATGTTGAGAGTGGCCGTTTCAATACCTATTCAATGATAGGTCCAGCACTGACAGGTATGATGATGAGAGTGGCCATTTCAATAGCTATTCAATGATAGATACAGCACTGACAGGTATGATGATGAGAGTTGCCATTTTAATAGCTATTCAATGATAGGCTCAGCGCTGAGAGGTATGATGATGAGAGTGGCCATTTCAATAGCTATACAATTATAGGTCCAGCACAGACAGGTATGATGATGAGAGTGGCCATTTTGATAGCTATTCAGTGATAGTTCCACCACTAACAGGCATGATGTTGAGAGTTGCATTTCAATAGCTATTCAATGATAGTTCCAGCACTGACTGGCATAATGATGAGAATGGCCATTTTGATAGCTATTCAATGATAGGTCCAGCACTGACAGGTATGATGTTGAGACTGGCTTTTGCAATAGCTATTCAATGATAGGTCCACCACTGACAGGTATGATGATAAGACTGGCCATTTCAATAGCTATTCAATGATAGGTCCAGCACTGACAAGTATGATGATGAGAGTGGCCATTTCAGTAGTTAGTCAATGATAGGTCCAGCACTGACAGGTATGATGTTGGCAGTGGTCATTTCAATAGCTATTCAGTCATAAGTTCAGCTCTGACAGGTATAATGATGAGAGTTGCCATTTCAATACAAATTCAATGATAGGTCCAGCACTGACAGGTATGATGATGAGAGTGGCCATTTCAATAGCTATTCAATGATAGTTCCAGCACTGACAGGTATGATGATGAGAGTGGTCATTTCAATAGCTATTCAATGATATGTCCAGCACTGAGAGGTATAATGTTGAGAGTGGCCATTTCAAAAGTTATTCAATGATAGGTCCAGCACTGAGAGGTATGAGGTTTAGAGTGGCCATTTCAATAGCTATTCAATGATAGGTCCAGCACTGAGAGGTATGATAATGAGAGTAGCCATTTCGATAACTATTCAATGATAGGTCCAGAACTGACAGGTATGATGATGAGAGTGGCCATTTCAATAGCAATTCAAAGATACGTCCATCACTGACAGGTATGATGATGAGAGAGGCCATTTGAATAGCTATTCAATAATAGGTCCAGCACTGGCAGGTATGATGATGAGAGTAGCATTTCAATAGCTATTCAATGATAGGTCCAGCACTGACAGGTATGATGATGAGAGTGGCCATGTCAATAGTTATTCAATGATAGGTCCAGCAGTAACAAGTATGATGTTGACAGTGGCCATTTCAATAGCTATTCAGTGATAGGTCAAGCATTGAGAGGTATGATGATGAGAGTGGACATTTCAATAGCTATTCAATGATAGGTCCCGCACTGAGCAGCATGATAATGAGTGTGGCCATTTCAATAGCTATTCAATGATAGGTCCAGCACTGACAGGTATGACGAAGAGAGTGGCCACTTCAATAGACATTCAATGATAGGTCCAGCAATGACAAGTATGATGTTGGCAGTGTCCATTTCAATAGCTATTCAATGATAGGTTCAGCACTGACAGGTATAATGATGAGAGTAGCCATTTCAATGCAAATTCAATGATAGCTCCAGCACTGACAGGTATGATGATGAGAGTGGCCATTTCAATAGCTATTCAATGATAGGTCCAGCACTGAGAGGTATGATGATGAGAGTGGCCATTTCAATAACTATTCAATGATAGGTCCAGCACTGGGAGTTATGATGTTGAGAGTGGCCGTTTCAAAAGCTATTCAATGAGAGGTCCAGCACTGAGAGGTATGAGGTTTAGAGTGGACATTTCAATCGCTATTCAATGATAGGTCCAGCACTGAGAGGTATGATAATGAGAGTGTCCATTTCGATAGCTGTTCAATGATAGGTCCAGCACTGAAAGATATGATTATGAGAGTGGCCATTTCAATAGCTATTCAATGATAGGTCCAGCACTGGCATGTATGATGAGGAGAGTGGCCTTTTCAATAGATATTCAGTGAGGGGTCCAACACTGACAGGTTTGATGATGAGGGTGGCTATTTCGATAGCTATTCAGTGATAGGTCCGGCACTGACAGGTATGATGATAAGAGTGGCCATTTCAATAGCTATTCAATGATAGGTCCAGGACTGACAGGTGTAATGAAGAGTAGCCATTTCAATAGCTATTCATTGATAGGTCCAACACTGACAGGTTTGATGATTAGAGTGGCCATTTCAGTAGCTATTCAATGATAGGTCCATCACTGACAGGTATGATGATGGGAGTGTCTATTTCAATAGGTATTCAATGATAGGTCCAGCACTGACAGGTATGATAAGGAGTGTGGCTATTTCAATAGCTATTCAATGATAGGTCCAGCGCTGAGAGGTATGATGTTGATAGTGGCCATTTCAATAGCTATTTAATGATAGGTCCAGCACTGAGAGGTATGATGATGAGAGTGGCCATTTCAATAGCTATTCAGTTATAGGTCCAGCACTGACGGGTATGATGATGAGAGTGGCCATTTCAATAGCTATTCAATGAATGGTCCAGCACTGACAGGAATGATGATGAGAGTGGCCATTTCAATAGCTATTCAATGATTGGTCCAGCACAGACAGGTATGATGATGAGAGTTTCCATTTCAATAGCTATTTAATGACAGGTCCAGGACTAAAAGGTATGATGATGAGAGGGGCCATTTCAATAGCTATTCAATGATAGGTCCAGCACTGGGGGTATGATAATGAGCGTGGCTATTTCGATAGCTATTCAATGATAGGTCCAGTACTGAGAGGTATGATGTTGAGAGTGGCCATTTCAATAGCTATTCAATGATAGGTCCAGCACTTAGAGATATGATGATGAGAGTGGCCATTTCGATAGCTATTCAATGATAGGTCCAGCACTGAAAGGTATGATGTTGAGAGTAGCCATTTCAATAGCTATTCAATAATAGGTTCAGCCCTGACAGGTATGATGATGAGAGTGGCCATTTTAATAATTATTCAGTGATAGGTCCTGCACTGGCAGGTATGATGTTGGCAGTGGCCATTTCAATAGCTATTCAGTGATACGTTCAGCACTGACAGGTATGATGATGAGAGTGGCCATTTCAATGCCAATTCAATGATAGGTCCAGCACTGACAGGTATGATGATGAGAGTGGCCATTTCAATAGCTATTCAATGATAAGTCCAGCACTGGGAGGTATGATGTTGAGATTGGCCATTTCAAAAGCTATTCAATGATAGGTCCAGCACAGAGAGGTATGAGGTTTAGAGTGGCCATTTCAATAGCTATTCAATGATAGGTCCAGCTCTGAGAGATATGATAATGAGAGTGGCCATTTCAATAGCTATTCAATGATAGGTCCAGCACTGACAGGTATGATGATGCGAGTGGCCATTTCAATAGCTCTTCAATGATAGGTCCAGCACTGAGAGGTATGATGTTGAGAGTGTCCATTTTAATAGCTATTCAGTGATATGTCCAGCACTGACAGGTATGAAGATAGGAGTTGCCATTTCAATAGCTATTTAATGATAGGTCCAGCACTAACAGGTATGATGATGAGAGTGGCCATTTTAATAGCTATTCAGTGATAGGTGCAGCAGTGACAGGTATGATATTGAGAGTGGCCATTTCAATAGCTATTCAGTGATAGGTCCAGCACTGACAGGTATGGTGATGAGAGTGGCCATTTCAATAGCTATTCAATGATAGGTCCAGCACTGACAGGTATGGTGATGAGAGTTGCTATTTCAATAGCTATTCAACGATAGATCCAGCAGTGACAGGTATGAGGATGAGATTGGCCATTTCAATAGCTATTCAATGATAGGTCCATCACTGACAGGTATGATGATGAGAGTGGCCATTTCAATAGCTGTTCAATGATAGGTCCAGCAGTGACAGGTATGATGATGAGAGGTGCCATTTCAGTAGCTAGTCAATGATAGGTCCATCACTGACAGGTATGATGATGGAAGTGGCTATTTCAATAGGTATTCAATGATAGGTCCAGCACTGACACGTATAATGATGAAAGTGGCCATTTCGATAGCTATTCAATGATAAGTCCAGCACTGACAGGTATGATGATGATAGTGCCATATCAATAGCTATTCAGTGATAGGTCCAGCAGTGACAGGTATGATGTTGAGAGTGGCCAATTCAATAGCTATTCAGTGATAGGTCCAGCACTGACAGGTATGATGGTGAGAGTGGCCATTTCAAAAGCTATTCAATGATAGGTCCATCAGTGACAGGTATGATGTTATGAGTGGCCATTTCAATAGCTATTCAGTGATGGGTCCAGCACTGGCAGGTATGATGATGATAGTGGCCATTCAAATAGCTAGTCAGTGAGAGGCCAACACTGACAGGTTTGATGATGAGGGTGGCCATTTCAATAGCTATTCAATGATAGTTCCAGCATTTAGAGGTATGATGATGAGAGTGGCCATTTTGATAGCTATTCAATGATAGGTCCAGCACTGACAGGTATGATGATGAGAGTGGCCATTTCAGTAGCTATTCAATGATAGGTCCATCACTGACAGGTGTGATGATGGGAGTGGCTATTTCAATAGGTATTCAATGATAGGTCCAGCACTAATGCAGCTAAGTAAGGAAGAAGATCTAGAGGTGTATCTCATTGCCCTTGAACCATATTCCCATAGTAGGGTTGGGGCTTAGTCAAATGGGCTAGAACCTTTTAGCCTTGCTGACCAGAAAACTGATGCAAGCCTTCGTGGAAATGGAGGGAAGTGAGTATCAGGACTGCAAAATGGAAAGGACATTACTATGCTAGTGTTACCTCAAAGACACAAGTTCAGAAGTTTCTTAGCTGTACTTTTTCTCATGGCAAAATCAAAGTTATGTAACTTTAAGCTTACAATTCATGTATGGCAAGTTCGTGAGAATCAAAAGCAAAAACAAAAATGGTAGAAATGTTGGCCATTGACAAACCTTAGAGAACTTTATCTACTGCTCTAAGATACTGGATGTATCAAAGTGATGCTAAGGACTGCTATATTAAGGAAATATTCACATAAATTGGCAGTACTAATGCAGGAAAAAAGTTTTACTAATAAAGCTGTTGATATAATTTGTATTCATGGTGATAAGAAACAATATCTCTTCACTCTGCTAGAAATACACACTGTGTTTGTGAAAGTAGTTCATTATATTGCTGTAATACCAAGTTTAACATGCAGCATGATAACAATATAGACTTTCACACTTTAAAAATATTAGGACATAATGGGAAAAATATTGCATTTGAATGACCTCTCAGTCTGAATGGGAAATGGAACCATCAAGTCAAAAAGTATACATATATATATATATATATATATATATATATATATATATATATATATATATTTCATAAATTCATAGGTTGGTACTAGGCTATCTGCCCGAGGGCATTTATAAGCCTAACCAGTGTGTGTCAGCTTTTGCCGCCCCACTGATTAATTAACTGAGCCTCTGTCAAGAAGAGCCAATGAAGTGATCCCAGGGGTGTATTTTCTGTTACCCATCCACTCGTCAAGGTTTCTCTTGAAGAGTGTTAGTGAGGGCCTCTGCCTATTGTAGCTAGGAATTTTGTTCCAAAGCATGGGGAGTCTCTGTGACAGGAATCTATCTCTCCAGCATGTTCTATTTATTGTTGTGGTGAGCTTTAGCTCACTAGATTGAGTGGCTCGCAGTGACTTGGATTTCTTTAGGTGGAGCATGTCCATCAATTCTGAGTTGGACATGGCTTTGTAAGTCAGGCAAAGATCACCTCTGAGTAAGCGATATGCCACTGAGTACAACTGGAGTTTTTCCAGTCGGGCTGCATAGGACATATGTTTGAGGCCAGTAATCCTCTTGGTGAGGCACTTTTGCGGTCTTTCCAGCTGTTGGAAGTGTCTTGTGAGGTACATCCCAAATGGGGCATTGTACTCTATGATGGGTCTGATGAGTGACGAGTAGAGGGGCACTATAACCTCTTTATTTCTAGATGCATACCCTTTAGTAATTAGATGGGCTACATAGAAGGATTTCCTAACTACTTTGGCAATATGATTTGTCAAAGGAGAGATTACTATCGACTTGGGTCCCCAGATCTATTATTACCTCTCTGTATTAAGGGGGCTGCCACCTATGTGGTAATTCATGGGTGTTTTGTTTTTACCAAACGGGATGACTATGCATTTTTTGGCATTTAGCATGAGACCATGACTTTGACACCAGGTGTCTGTCTCAGTAAGGCCCTTTTGGAGAATGTCCATGTCAGCCAGAGAGTCAATTATGGCTCCCAGTTTGCAGTCATTGGCAAACTTGGTTAGCCATAGTCCTCCTGTGTTTGCCTGTACGTCTGAGAAGTATATGCCGAACAGTAGGGATCCCAGGACCGAGCCTTGTGGGACACACTTGTGACTGGTTTAGAGTCAGACCTGGAGCCTGCTATTCTTACCATGTAAGTTCTGTCTGTAAGCCAGTTGGCAACCCATCTCATGATGTAGGGGTTTATGTTCAGGCTGGTGAGTTTTTTATAATTACCAAGTGGGGAATGGTGTCAAAGCCTTGGCGAGGTCAAGGTAGGCTGTGTGAACTACCTTCCCCTCATCTATCTTCCCCTCATCTTGAAGAAGTCAACCAGGTTTAGTAGGCAAGATCTGCCCTTAACAAAGCCGAACTGGGTTGGGTCAAGTGTTTGGAGGTTCCCAATGTCTTTGTTAATGAGTTCCATGATGATGCGCGCCATAGCCTTGCAGACCAGGCTAGGCAGGCTTATGGGGGATAGTTACCAGGGTCAGTTGTGGCCCCTCCTTTGTGGAGCGGAATAACCATTGCTGTGCACCATTCTATGGGCATGTAGCCTGTGGAGAGGCTGAGGTTGAACAGTGTGTTTAGGTGGGGGGTTAGTTTATTCTGTAGTTTGTGCAAGACGCAGGCTGGGACACCATCTGGCCCCATTGGTGGTGTACTTTTGGCTTTTGAAAGGGCTGTTTTCACCTGTGCGTCTGTGATTTCCGGGACACTACACTTTTCCAGTATTGTTGTGGGCCCTTTTGGGGGTGAGAGGGGGTTGAAGTTTGCACTCAATCTATCTGCCAGGATGTTGGCAATATCAGTAGGTTCAGTATATTTTGTGCTATTTTGCACTTGCTCAGAGCATATCTGTGAGTTGCCACTTAGATTCTTGACATAGCTAAAGAAGGCTTTGTGGTTATATTTCAAATCCTTGGCTATTTTTCTTTTGAAGTTAGCCTTGGAGGATTTTATGAGGGATCTTAGTTTCTTACTGATACTGATCAGGGATGTCTTTCTTTCTTGGGATTTGCTTTTTTTCTGAACTAGTTTCCTCCTTCTATTGTATAGCCTGTTTATGGCACAGGTCCACCAGACTGGTTTCCTTCTCTTAGGGGAGTGAGTCTTGGTTTTGCTAGGGATGGCATGATCCATGCATCCTTGTAGGTGCTCATAGAGTGCATTTGTAAAGGTTCCTGCATCTTGGACACTGTTTTCCTTTAGCGTGGGGGCTGTGAAACTTACCGCCTCTGCCTTAAGTAAGATAAAGTTTGCTGTAGAAAAGTTTTTCACTGTGGTTTTCTTGGTTGGAGGTGGTGGTGTGGCGTGGACATCCAGAGTGATTAGTTTATGGTTTGATCTAACCAGTGATGGGTTGACCTCCGGTGTGGAACACCTGTCGCCCATGTTGGTGATGACCAGGTCCAATATGTTTTCACCTCTGGTAGGGGAGTTTACCAGCTGATCCAGGGCATTTGAGTTGATAAATTCCAGGAAGTGCTGGACCTGGGAGTTTTTACTTGAGTAGTTTTCCCAGTTAATGGTAGTATAATTGAAATCGCCCAATATCAGGTGTTCAGTAGGACCTTCATGTTTTCCAGTGTCTCCAGAAAGGTGGAGTGGTGGTCCTGGGTCATGGAGGGTGATCTGTAGCAGGCCACAATTTGCATTGCAGATTTGCCTGATGTTAGTTGCACATGGATGATCTCGGGGTATCATGCTGCGTCACTAACCTGGAGGTGTAGGTATACTTGATGAATGTGAATACACGCCCTCCTTTTGTGTTTTGGTCCATGTTCTGTGGCCGAAATGTGTGGTGTGAGTTGTAGCCTGGTAGTGCCGGGTTGCTCTGTGGAGCCTTGAACCAGGTTTCAGTTAATGCACAGATGTCAATGTTCTCCATACTGAGGAGTGCTTCGAGCATGTGCATTTTGAATTTTAAACTCCTGGCGTTGAGTAGCATAACCCTCATTTTTTTATTTGTGCTGTTTATGGAGGTGGGTTTGACTTTTGAGCCTTGCCTAAAAAAGGCACTTTGAGGGCAGCAAGAGCCTTGGCCAGTATTCAAAAGCCTAGGGGTGACAGGTGCAAGCCGTCTCTTGCGAAGCAACGAGGCCTGTCGAGCATGTCGCCCCAGGCTGACAGATAATGGATCCTCTTTGAATGACACCAGAAGCTTAGCCAGTTGTTGAAATTGATCATTTTTTTCTTTATACTGTGGTATCATTCTTGGTGAGGGCAGGATACTACTCAGGGTCAGGGTCATACCCGCCTGGGCTACATGATCAGAGTGCTCTTCCATGTCTCTTTTCATGTAGTCTAGGGAGGTACGTCTCAGGTCATTCACACCAACATGAACAATGACAGAGTCATATTTGTACTTGTTCTGGAGTGACCTCAGTGCTTGTGTTATGAGATGGATTCTGGCTCCCGACAGGCAGCTAACAGTAACCTTCTCCTTTTCCAGCCTAGTGAGTGGGACGTCAGTGTGCCTGACTATAGAGTCGTCTATTACTAGTGTGTTAGGTATGTTATTTCACCGTAAGGGCTGTGATTGTGCGGCACATTGATTTTGTGTTTTATGTGTTGTCTGGTTTGTGACGGGAGGTGCAGGTTTTTTGGATGTCTGCTTTGGAGGTCTGCGATGCTTTTGCAGGTTTTTATTTAGAGCCTCCAAGTATGATTTTGTGTATTTATGTGTATTTTTTGCCAGTGCTGGTTTAGTATATCTATGTGAGGCTGGAGGTGTCTTGCAAGTGTTAACCTTCTCTTCATGAATGCCTGTTCCAGTCTTGGGTGGAGAGAGCTTAGCCTCCAATTTAGCTATATAATTGCATCTCTCACATATGTGAATGTTTTGTGGGAGGAGGAGAGGGTTGTCTGTGTACATGAGCTAGTTGTAACATTGCCTCAGGATACCCAGGTTCACCAGCTGGACTGGAGAGTATACCTGAAATTGCCCTTTGGTCATGCCTGAATAGTAGGGTGTGCTGCTTAGTCACTTGGTTGGTGAGGGGTGAATAATGAGCCTTGCCCTGCTGGGCAATCAAGTGTTGGGGTATATTAGTGCTTCACTTCCACTTTATTCAACGCTTTTGTAAAAAAATTTTTCAGAACCAAAAGAAATGTTACATCAAACATTCATTTAAATACTGCACACAATTAAAATCAATTAATCAATTGCATAGTGTAAAATTGTAATTAAAGAGCCCTTTACAAAAAAACAAACTCTTCATTTATCATTATGCACTATAGAATGGGCATAATTGAATACATTACATTAACAAACATTATAACATTATGTTGTAAAACAAAAGGAGTTGTTTATATTGCAGTGTGTGACAAATGCTCATCATTTTATATTGGTATGACTACTAGAAAATTAAATGTTAGAATGAAGGAGCATATGTATAATATTAGAAAAAAGGACAAAAACCAAATATTTTATAGACATAGTGTTGAATGTATTGGTTTTAAAAATGTTTGTTTTCTATCCTGGAACACTGTGAACCTGATTACAGGGGGGGTGATTACAGGAATTTTTTGGCTCAAAGAGAAACTAGATGGCAAATTAAATTACAGGCAGATCATTTTCCTGGGTTAAATGAAGCCATCAATATTAAATGTTTCTTAAAAGATCGTGAAGCATATGTTTTATAATGTTTGTTATTGTAATGTATTCTATTATGCCCATTCTATAGTGCATAATGATGAATGAAGAGTTTGTTTTTTGTAAAGGACTCTTTAATTATGATTTTACACTATGCAATTGATTAATTGATTTTAATTGTGTGCAGTATTTAAATGAATGTTTGATGTAACATTTCTTTGGGTTATGAAGAAGTTTTTTACGAAAGCGTTGAATAAAGTGGAAGTTACGCTAGTCTGTGGTTTCGTATTTTCCAGCCTTGAGCAGTTTCTTTTGATTTATTTTTTGTCCAGCTGCTTTGTCGGCTTTTGATGTTTGTTGGTATTCAGTCGGGTCATCATGGCTGTTTCTCCTAATGATCCTTTATTGGATTTAAGTCTTCATGATACTCCTAATGGGTCCGAAGAGACTTTGACTCACCAACTGGTCACAATTCTGGGTGATATACAAAAGACTTTATGTGTCTTATCTTCTGAGTATAAAACTCAGACACATACTGAAAGAGCCAGTTTTTTTAATGGATCTGATGAGGATGTTCAGACTGTAATTGAGGTTAATACTGGTAAAACTCATAGAAATGAGTTGGAAGTTACATCTAATATAGGGCGGAGAGCTGAAAAGCAAAGTTCTACGTATGCCAGCATTGCCTCTGTTCTCTCTAGTAGAATGGATCCATTTAATAGTAAGAAAAAAGCTACTGACTTGATTTATCAACCACATTTCAAAGAAAAATGTGAATGTCTAGACAAACTTTTGAAAAAATACAAAAGTTTGGACATTGAAAATAAATATTTTTTGAAATGCATTGAATTAAATATAGTCCCGAAAGGCTTGAGGTTTTTTAAATGCCCCAATGGTGTTTCAGTGACTGATCCATTCTTCAAAACTCTGGAACAATTTTTCAACAATACGGGGGTTACTTTCTTCAAACTATTGATAGAATGTAATTCCAACATGATGAGAGAAATCAAAGATGAAATTGTGGCTATTGAGGATAGTTTCGTATCAAAGCTCCATATTAAGTTTAGTGAGAGAAATGAACATGTCATACTTTTAAAAGAGATAGAAGAGCATGAAAGGTTGTTGACTGAGAGAAAGAACAAAAAATTGGAGCGTGATATCAATGCATATAGTACTGGCACTGCTTTTTCCATTTTTCTTAAAACTGAAAGAAAACAACTGTTTGGCAGGTCTAATAACAAATGGTCCACCTTTTCTTCGGTCCACCTTAAATCCAATGTACAAGGAACTTTATTTAAGCAGGTGGGGCATATGGGTAATTTTGACAATGTTACTGGATTCAGTAGTGTTTCAGAAACTGAAGATTCTATGGTTAATGTTGAAGAAACGGCTGTTCCATCTGTACCTAAAACTTTTTATAAAGAAAACAGTGACACTGCTATCAAAGAGGGTGTTTTTTTTAAGTTCAGAGAAAGAGCAAAGAACTTGCAAGCAGCAGAAGATGACCAGAAAGAAGGCAAGATTAATGTCCGAATCATCCACATACAACGAGTAGATGAGGGTGAGTTTGAAAAGGACATTTTGAATTTATCTAACTGTATTTTAAACAAATGTCATGTTCAACTGTTAAAGTTAGGTTTAAATTTCATTCTCACTAGGCGAGCTGATGTAGTTGAAACCATTATTGATTTAAAGAAATTTACTAGGAAGTTAAATCTGAAATATATTTTGAAAGATGTGAGAAAAAACAATAGCATGTTTTTTAAACCTTCTAGTTTTAATCCAGCTTTAATTCATACTATTCAGGTGTTTGAAACAACATGTGAGAATGAGATTCGTGCTTTGCTCAATAAAAAGAGTCAATATTATTTTAATAACTTGAATGTCAACATGAGAAAAGCTATGAAAGAGTTAGTGACTTATAGAGACATCAGAATAATGAAAAGTGATAAGGGAGGGCTCACTTTCTTGATAAATCAAAAGGATTATATTAACAAAATGGAATCTATGCTCAGTAATGTGAATGAATATAACATTGTTTCGACAAAGGACATAGAGAAAAGTTTTAGATATGTTAACAGCTTTTTGTATGAAAATTTGATGTGCAGCAACATGGATTCTGCAATGTATAATTTTTGTGAAGTAGAACATCCTAGAATAGAAGTAATGTTTGGCGTTCCTACGAGTCACAAAAGCCTAACGGACCCCCCCTTCAGACCTATTATTTCTTCCCCGAATTATGTCACAGTGGGTATGTCAAAAATGATTGATGTAATGCTTAGTCCTATTGTTTGCAAAATGAAGTCGTATTTGAGGGACTTTTGGGACTTTTTAGATAGTATTCGGTTTGTGAATGAAGCTCATTTATTCAGTCCAACACAGCACATTATGTTCACTCTAGATGTAGTGTCTTTGTACACATCTATACCCCATGACAAGGGGATAGAAGCAATGAGAGCATTTTTACAGCAATGCAGCAATATAACTAACTGAGAAGTCAGTTTTTATTGTGAATCTATGGAAGTGATTTTAGAAAATATTTTTTTTACTTTTAATCATAGATTTTACAAGCAAGTTCAAGGAGTTGCGATGGGGACTCCAGCAGCCCCAGTGTTTGCCAACTTAGTTATGGGGTGGTGGGAACATACCATCTTGGACTCCCTGAAAACTGAATTCAAGATCATTTATTATAAAAGATTTATAGATGATTTAATTTTTATTTTATATAGAGGGGTTAGAGAAATGCAGTCATTCTGTAACAAGTTGAATGAGGTTTCTGACTTTTTGAAGTTTGTTGTGGGATGTTATGGGAATTCCATAAATTTTTTGGATGTAACTCTGACATGGGATGCATTGGGAAAAAAATTTACTAGTAGTATTTTTCATAAAGAAACTTTTAAGAATAATTATTTACATGCAACCAGTCAACATCCAAATTTCATGCTGAATAACATACCTAAAAGCCAATTTATACGAGCTAGCAGGATGACGAGTGTTGATGAGACAAAGAGCTTGAATTCATCATACAATTGTTTTTGAAGAGGGGTACAGTGAGAGTTTGTTAAGGGAAGCAGCTAATAACATTTCTAAGCAACGTGCAACTTTGTATCCACCCATTTTGAAAAATAGACCAACACCCCAAGTTAAGGAAACTGGAAAGTATACTGAAATTTTATGTTTCAGTAAGAACATGGGTGTTGACAATATAGGCATACGTAATATTATAAACAATAATTGGAAGATCCTCGAAGGAAATGTTGATTTAATATCAGCTATTAAGGGGAAACCAAAGTTTGTTTATAGGAATGAACATACTTTGAAAGGAGCATTTGAAAAGGGGAGAGATAGAAGCACATGTAGCATTAAGAAGGGGCACATCAATAGGGGTATGCACAAATGTCATGATTGTTCTGTTTGTAGGTTTATTTTAGAAGGTCCTTATATTCAACTCCCTCACATACCTAACACTATAGGGGTCCCTGGTAATTTCTGTTGTAAAACAAAAGGAGTTGTTTATATTGCAGTGTGTGACAAATGCTCATTATTTTATATTGGTATGAGTACTAGAAAATTAAATGTTAGAATGAAGGAGCATATGTATAATATTAGAAAAAAGGACAAAAAACAAATATTTTATAGACATAGTGTTGAATGTATTGGTTTTAAAAAAAATTTGTTTTCTATCCTGGAACACTGTGAACCTGATTACAGGGGGGGGGGGGGGTGATTACAGAAATTTTTTGGCTCAAAGAGAAACTAGATGGCAAATTAAATTAGAGGCGGATCATTTTCCTGGGTTAAATGAAGCCATCAATATTAAATGTTTCTTAAAAGATTGTGAAGCATATGTTTTATAATGTTTGTTATTGTAATGTATTCAATTATGCCCATTCTATAGTGCATAATGATGAATGAAGAGTTTGTTTTTTGTAAAGGGCTCTTTAATTACGATTTTACACTATGCAATTGATTAATTGATTTTAATTGTGTGCAGTATTTAAATGAATGTTTGATGCAACATTTCTTTTAGTTCTGAAGAAGTTTTTTACGAAAGTGTTGAATAAAGTGGAAGTTACGCTAGTCTGTGGATTCATATTCTCCAGCCTTGAGCAGTTTCTTTTGATTTATTTTTTGTCCAGCTGCTTTGTCGACTTTTGATTTTTGTTGTATATTAGTGCTTGCTATTAGGTCTGAGCAAGTGCTGGATGCTTTTTAAGTGCTTAGGTTGAGAGTTAGACTACTTTCAAGGGAAAAACTGAAGAGGAGACTTGGTGGAGCCGGGATAAATTTAGCCCTAGTAAACTGGTGCTGCCAGGATGTGCAAAACCGTACAAATGCGGTTTTTACAGCAGGAAAATGAAAGAGATAGAAATTAGCTCAAAATGGCCTATAAACTACTAACTTCTGGGCTGGAACCACTCCTCCAGGGACAGATGGCTGCTCAAAGCTCCCTCTCTCACAGGTGAACAGAGAAACCTCCTTCTATCCAAGTAAGGTATGGGCAACTCAGAAAATTGTAACACAGCCCTGAATTTAGCACTAGCCTGAAAACTGGACTATACTAGCTTAGAAAGGTGGGAAACAAGGACATTTTTTTTTTTGAAAAGATAAGGCAAAACCAATAAAAAATACCCTTAAAACAGCTTTAAATGGCTACAAACAGTAAAAAATACACTTAAAATTTAGATGACTACAAGCAATTAGAAAAGGCTTTTAAACAAATTACCCAATTAACCAGTAAAATAATCTCAAAACTGAGCCCTGTTCCTGTAATCTTCAATCAGACAAGTTCTAACTGCACACTCCTGCCACTGGGGTGCAGGGGAACCTTCTCCAAAAAAGAAGGCCTGGATCTAGTCTATGCTACAACATACAAGGCACACCAATTTCAGTAAGAAACAGTTCAAATATGCAGGCACTATAAGTCTTTAATCAGAAATTCCCAGCTCAGAAGGGCAGAGTCCAGCCTCTCCTCCCACAAGAGTGCAGAACACGAACCTTCTTAATGTAAAATAACTGTCCTGAAGCCCAAGTGCTTAAACCAGAACTAATAAACTTTTAGAATAACAGACACTGAGCCTTCAATCAGCAGTTCCCAACTTAGAAGGATGTAAGCTACCTGTCCTGCCACCACAGTGCAGACCACAAACCTTCTTAATGTAAAACAACTGGTCTGAAGCCCAAGTGCAAACCACAAGGCTTAGAATGATAGTTTTACTTTAATCAGGTTACTAACAAGCAGTAATAATTACAATTGAATACTTTTAAGAAGGCCTGGATTAGTGCTCAAGTTATGCAAACAAAGCTAGATTCAGCAGGCCTGGATCTAGTCTATGCTACAGCAAACAAGTCACACCAATTTCAATAAGAAACAGTTAAAATATGCAAACACTATAAGCCTTTAACCAGAAATCCCCAGCTCAGACAGACCACGAACATTCTTAATGTAAAATAACTGGCCCGAAGCCCAAGTGCTTAAACCAGAACTAATACACTTTTAGAATAACAGACACTGAGCCTTCAATCAGCGGTTCCCAACTTAGAAGGATGTAAGCTACCTGTCCTGCCTCAACAGTGCTGACCAAAAACCTTCTTAATGTAAAACAACTGGTCTGAAGCCCAAGTGCTTAAACCACAAGGCTTAGAATGATAGCTACACTTTAATCAGGTAAACAATTGAATACTTTTAAGAAGGCCTGGATTAGTGCTCAAGTTATGCAAACAAAGCTAGATTCAGCAGGCCTGGATCTAGTCTATGCTACAGCAAACAAGGCAGATCAATTTCAGTAAGAAACAGTTCAAATTTGCAGGCACTATAAGCCTTTAACCAGAAATTCCCAGCTCAGAAGGGCAGCGTCCAGTCTCTCCTCCCTCAAGAGTGCAGACCACGAACCTTCTTAATGTAAAATAACTGGCCTGAAGCCCAAGTGTTTAAACCAGAACTAATACACTTTTAGAATAACAGACACTGTGCCTTCAATCCGCAGTTCTCAACTTAGAAGGATGTAAGCTACATGGCCTGCCACAACAGTGCAGACCAAAAACCTTCTTAATGTAAAACAACTGGTCTGAATCCCAAGTGCTTAAACCAAAAGGCTTAGAATGATAGTTACACCAAGCAGTAATAAATACAATTGAGTACTTTTAAGATAATGCAAAAGCAAAATAAATTAGGAAGAAATACAAATACAGTGAAAACAGATGAAAAAAGTGCATTTTTTTTGAGTAAGCAAATGAGATGGGCCCAGGAGGAGTATCCAAATGCAAATTTACAAGAGGGCAGGCAGTTTCAAAGCCACCAAGTTTAACACCAAAACAAAAGCAGGGAGAGTTGGTGGGGAACTAACTGAAAAAACAGAGCCACAACGCCCAGCTAGATAGTATTCAATGCAATGCAAATAAATCAATTTAAATGCTGTATTATTTGAAAAAAGATTTACTTAAATTCACTTATACATCCAGCTGATTTGATTTCATGTAGGTCTTAGCTGGCCAAAGCTCAGAGTTTAAGCAGAAAATAATCCAAAATGTACCACTTATATAAGGCAGAAACCAAATAACAATGAAGTGAACTACACCCACTTATCACTGGCTATTCAAGAATTCTAACAAGCATTAACTGAAAAAACAGAGCTACAACTTCCAGCTAGATAGTATTCAGTGTAACACAAATAAATCAATTTAAATGCTGTAAAGTCAGCTAGAGTGTCTTCTGTGTGGAGACATGCGTGAATGGGCGTACCTTCATTGAAGGTTGTGCGTCAGGGCCGGCAACTCAGCACGTAAAAAATATACTGCCAATCATTAGTGGACCTGAGTTCTGCTGTGGCGACCCCTAACCGGGAAAAGCCGAAAGACACAACAACATTATTTGAAAAAAGTGCAGATAAAGATTTACTTAAATTCACTTATACGTCCAGTTGATTTGATTTCATGTAGGTCTTAGCTGGCCAAAGCTCAAAGTTTAAGCAGCAAATAACCCAAAATGTAGCACTTATATAAGGCAGAAACCGAATAACAATGAAGTGAACTACTCCTACTTATCACTGGCTATTCAAGAATTCTAACAAGCATTAACTGAAAAAACAGAGCTACAACTTCCAGCTATATAGTATTCAATGCAACACAAATAAATCAATTTAAATGCTGTATTATTTGAAAAAAGTGCAGATAAAGATTTACTTAAATTCACTTATACGTCCAGTTGATTTGATTTCATGTAGGTCTTACCTGGCCAAAGCTCAGAGTTTAAGCAGAAAATAATCCAAAATTTACCACTTATATAAGGCAGAAACCAAATAACAATGAAGTGAACTACCCCCACTTATCACTGGCTATTCAATAATTCTAACAAGCATTAACTGAAAAAACAGAGCCACAACTTCCAGCTAGATAGTATTCAATGCAACAAAAATAAATCAATTTAAATGCTGTATTATTTGAAAAAAGTGCAGATAAAGATTTACTTAAATTCACTTATACGTCCAGTTGATTTGATTTCATGTAGGTCTTAGCTGGCCAAAGCTCAGAGTTTAAGCAGAAAATAATTTATCTATATATACTGAGAACTGAGGCAGTATCTCCTACATCATGACAGGCCATGACATACTGACCATGAATAAACTCCAGAGTTGTCTGATTGTCAGTTACACTGCTTAAATTGTAAAAATTTCAAATGGAAAAAAAACTTTTTGAGTACAATAAGGAAAGTTGAACAAGGTAAACATATATTTGTTTCTTACATATATGTTGAGTTACAAAATTAGTTTCTGTATACAGTAAATAAGGTTAGAAATGAAGTATTCTGTCAACTGTTGGTGTCCAAGCATTCAAAAAATCTAAAGATGAGATTAGCACATAGTCATTTACTAATGAAGCACCTAAAAATGGATCATATGATCATAGGAAGTTGCTAGGCTATTGGACCTGAGGCCCTTATAAGCCTAGCCAAGAGTTTATCCCATGTTTAAACAAGTCAGCACCCAATGCCCCTGTCCAAAGGGACATGGGTGAAATCTCACAGATGTATTTTCTGTTTCCCATCCAGTTATCCATGATGTGCTTAAAAAGGAGTAAAGAGCTACTCTGCTTGATGTGGCGAGGGAGTCTATTCCACAGTTGGGGGTCTCTGGGACACAAATCTGTCCCAACAACAAGTCCTATAGATGTCACAGACCAGGTTGAGACCTTGTGTGTGGGTTAATTGAGTGGAGCTTGACCTGCGGATATGCAGCAGTCCCATCAAGGCAGGGTCTGAGATTGCCTTGCATGCCAGGCAGAGGTCACTGCTGAGGAGTCTGTATGAAACTGAGTACAGGGATAGGGCTTTTAGCCTATCTGTGTATGGTAGATTTTTGAGGCCCAAGATTCTCCTGGTGAGGAACCTCTGTGGTGTCTCCAGCTGCTGCATGTGCTTTGCAAGGTGCATGCCGAATGGGGCATTGTACTCAATAATGGGCCTTATAAGGGAAGAATACAGGAAAGAATACAGGTCATATCATCCGTGTATTCTTCCCTTATAAGGGAAGAATACAGGGATGATATGACCACCTTTTCCCATGCTTATGAGGTGGGCCATGTAGAAAGCTTTCCTTACAATGGAAGCAACATGGTGGTCAAAAGTCAGGTTGTTATCAACCTGTGTGCCCAAATCCCTCACGATTGATAGCATGCTTAGGACATTATTATTAACATGATAATTTGTGGGGCCATCACTCTCCCCAAAGGGGATGATGATGCATTTTTTGGTATTCAGTTCAAGTCCATGTTTCTGGCACCAGTCATTTTTTGTATGAGGCCCTCTTGGAGGATGTCCGCATCACTAGGGGAATTGATGACAGCACCCAGCTTGCAGTCATCAGCAAACTTGGGCAGCCATAGCCCACTGGTTTTGGCCTGCACCTCAGAAAAGTGTATTCCAAATAACAGAGGCTCCAAGACTGAACCCTGGGATGCACTGCTCATTACGGGTCTACTGCTTGAGGTGGCTTCCCCTATTTTGACTAGGTGGGTTCTATCAATGAGCCAGTTAGCTACTCATTTGGTAACATAAGGATTGATGCCTAGTTGAGAGAGTTTATCTATTATGCCCGAGTAGGAAATAGTGTAGAAGGCTTTGGCCAGGTCAAGGTAGGCAGTGTGCACTGTCTTTCCCTCACCCATGACTTTGGTGACCGTCTCAAAGAAGTTGACCAAATTTAACAGACATGACCTCCCCAGTTTGACTTCATTAAGGGCAAATCATGCCTGCCTGGTAAACCTGATGACTTCTTCAAAAAGTTTCTAAAGCCCTGGATGAAGGCAGAACAGTACGTGCTGCCTATTTTGACTTAGGCAAGGCCTTTGACACAGTCCCACACTCAAGCATCATTCATTAAGCAAATCACCCAGCTGCAGATTAACTCGTACATCATTAGATAGGTAGTAAACTAGCTCACCGACAGAACGTATACAGTCAAAGTTGGGGATTCCACCTCTATCAGCAGACCTTTTACCAGTAGTGTTCCACAAGGATCTGTGCTAGGACCCTTACTGTTTGGAATCTATTTCTCAGAAATCCAGGTGAAAATAGATGGCCTGTGGCTTACAAAGTTTGCTAATGACTGCAAACTGGGTGCAATCATTAAATCCCTCAATGATGTTAACATACTACAAAATAGGCTTACACTGATAAATGACTGGTGCCAAAGCCACGGACTTAAACTTAACACAGAAAACTGCATTATCATACCCCATTAGCAAAGGAGAAGTCACTGCAAATTACAATATTGATAATAGCCCCCTAAGTTCAAACTCAATGGTGAGAGATCAGGGAACGTAGGTTCATAGCAATCCTTAACTTTGATCATCATGTGTCCACAGTGGTAAAGAATGCCTTTTACAATGCACATCACATAAGTAAGGGCATAGCATCCAAAGCTAAGGAGGTTATAAATCCCCTGTACTAATCCCTCATCAGATCAATAATTGAGTACAATGCTCCTTTCTGTAAGTACCTCACACCTTCAGCAGCTGTAGAGACCTCAGAGGTTTCTCACCAAGAAAATTCAGGGCCTTCAACATATGACCTATGTGGATAGACTGAAGGCCCTGTCACTGTACTCTGTATCGTATAGACTGCTTAGAGTAGACTTGTGTCTGGCCTACAGAGCAGTCTCAGACCCTGTCTTAAGGGAAATGCTGCACATCCACAAATCAAATGGGACAAAACGCACTTGCTCTAGGGACCTTAACCTAGCCTGCAATATTAACAGGACATGCTGGAGAGAAAGATCTGTCTCCCAGAGGTTGCCACTCCTCTGGAACAAACTCCCAATTCATGTTAAACAGAGCTCCTCAATGAACCTATTTAAGAATAACTTGGATAATCAGATGGAAAACCATAAATTTACTCCAGGAGTTTCACCTATGTGGACAGGGTAGCTAGTGCTGACTTTAGATTTGCTTTGCAAATATAGCCTGTATATCTTGATCTATAAGGGAACAAAGGTATATCTTGGATAGGCCTTTAAAAGCCCTAGGGCCAATAGCCTAGTAACCTCCTATTATCCTATGAGGATCTACTTCACTTTGTTGAAAACACTAATTGTCGTATACCTTTTTGTCAAACCCTATTTGTCGAAGACACAAATCAGCAAACAGACTTTTCATTGAACTTTTTCCTAAGGCAAAGCAATGGTTGGCCACCATCTGGAATTTGCCCTTTTCCCCCACTGTAGTGCGATCTCAGAGTTCATAGGTTCATAGGTTCATAGGTGTGTACTAGGCCAATGGCCCTGGAGCCTTTACAAGCCTAGAAGTGCCCTGGCATCATGCCACTATTAGTTCCCGGTGCCTCTATGAAGTAGAGGCACTGGAATGATCCCCAGGGTGAACTTTCTATTTCCCATCCACTCATCAAGATTTCAATTGAAAAGGCCCAGCGAGGTGCTCTGCTTGACATGTATGGGAAGTCTATTCCAGAGCATGGGCAGTCTCTGGGTTATGAACCTGTCCCTCCAGCATGTTCTGTTGATTGTTGTAATGAGGTTGAGGTCCCTAGAGTGTGTGGTGTGGAAGGATTTGGATTTATTTAGGTGCAACATTTCTAATAGGGCTGGGTCAGACATGGCTTTGTAAGTCAAGCAGAGATCGCCTCTTAATAGATAATATGAGGCAGAGAAAAGCTGGAGTCTTTTGAGTCTGTCCATGTAGGGCATGTGTTTAAGGCCTAGGATCCTCTTTGTGAGGTACTTCTGTGGCCTTTCCAGCTGTTGCAGGTGTTTAATGAGGTACATGCGAAATGGGGCATTATACTCCATGATTGTTCTAATGAGAGAAGAGTAGAGAGAGATGATGACCCCTTTCTTCCTGGATGCAAAACCCATGCTAATGAGATGTGCCACACAGAAGGACTTTCTGACCACAGTGGTAATGTGGCGGTTGAAGGAGAGGTTGCTGTCAACCATGTCCCCAGATCTCTTATAATACCTTCAGTGTTCGGTGGGCTACCATCAATGTAGTAATTAGTCGGAACTGAGTTTTTCCCAAAGAAAATGATGACGCATTTTTTGGCATTAAGCTTAAGGCCATGGTTTCAACACCAGTCATTGGTCTCAGTGAGGCCTTTCTGTAGGATGTCTACATCACTTAGGGAGTTACTAATGGCTCCCAGCTTGCAATCATCAGTGAACTTAGTCAGCAACAGTCCCTCCGTGTTGGCCTGGACTTCTGAGAAGTAGATGCCAAACAGGACAGGACCCAGGACTGATCCCTGTGGGACTCCACTCATATCTGGTTGGCAGTCTGACTTGGAGTCTGCTACATTTACACTGTGGGTTCTATCTGTGAGCCAATTTGCAACCCATCTAGTGATATAGGGGTTGATGCCTAGTTTGGTGATTATATCAATGATTCCTGAGTGGGGAATGGTAGCAAAGGACTTGGCCAGATCAAGGTAGGCTGTATGAACTGCCTTTCCCTCATCCGCAGCCCTGGTAACTGACTCAAAGAAGTCATCCAGGTTGAGCATGCATGATCTACCCTTCACAAAACCAAATTGCATGGGATCCAGAGTTTGGAGATTCCCTATATCCTTGTTAATTAGGTCCATGATGATATGCTCTATAGCCTCATCAGGCGAATTAGGTGATAATTCCCAGGGTCTGTAGTCACTCCCCCTTTATGGAGAGGAATGACTGTAGCAGTGCACCATTCTGTAGGGACAATGCCTGAGGTGAGGCTGTGATTGAACAGGGCACACAGGTGTGGTGCCAGTTCACTTTGTAGTTCATGTAGAACACAGCCAGGGATATTGTCGGGTCCCATGGAAGCTATATTCTTGGCCTTGGACAATACAGCTTTAACCTGTGCTGTGGTACTGCTGGGTGCCCGACATTCTTCCCGTATTGTGATTGGTCCTTTAGAGGGGGGAGAGGGGTAAAGTTGGCACTGAATCTATCGGCCAGTTTGTTGGCAATATCTGTTGGCTCAGTATAGGCTGTACCATTGTGCAGTAACTCAGAGCAAATCTGGGTATTGCCATGGTGATTCTTGATATAATTATAGAAGGCTTTGTGGTTATTTTTAGTGTCTGCCGCAATTCTGCCTTCATAGCTAGCTTTAGAGGTTTTGATGAGAGATCTCAACTTTTTGATGAGGCTAATAAGGGAGTTTTTCAAGTCTTGGGACTTCACCTTTTTCTGCAACAGTTTCTTCCTTCTGTTGCAGAGTTTAATGGCAGGGGACCATCAGATTGGCTTTCTTTCCTTGGAGGAGAGTGTCTTGGTTCTGTTGGGTATGGCTAGTTCCATGCATTTATGTACGTGTTTGTACAGTGCATTGGTATATGATTTGGCAGTCATGCACCTATTTTCTATTGGCATGGGTGCCATGAAGTTAGCCACCTCTGTTTTTAAGATTCCAAAGTCAGCTTTGGAGAAGTTTTTCATGGTGGTTACCTTTGCTGGTGGTGTGGGTGAGATGTGGATTTCCATGGTAATTAGTTTGTGGTCGGCTCTAACCAGGGAGGAATTGACTACTGGTGTTGAGCATTGGTTGCCCATGTTAGTAATACAAGGTCAAGGATGTTGCTTCCTCTAGTAGGGGTAAGAATGAGCTTGTCCAGTGCACTGGAATTAATGAATTCCAGGAAGCATTGGGCAAGTGTATTGGTGCATGAGTAGTTTTCCCAGTTGATGGAGAGGTAGTTGAAGGCACCCAGTGTGAGACTGTTGGGTTGGACCCTAATAGTTTCCAGGGTGCTTAGGAACATGGTATGAGAGTCTTGGGACATGGTTGGGGACCTATAGCAGGCTACAACCTGAATCACCCACTGTTAGTTGTATCTGAAGTATCTCTGATGCATTATGCTTGGCCACTAGTCTGGAGGTCTGCATATCCTTTATAAATATGGAGACGCCACAGCCTTTGGAGCTTTGGTCCATTTTCTGGGGTCGAAAGGTGTGGAATGAGTTATAGCCTGGTAGTGCAAAGGCACTTTCTGCTGCTTTAAACCAGGTCTCCGTTATAGCACAAATGTCGATGTTCTCCATTTTGAGACATGCTTTGAGCAAGTGCATCTTGAGATTAAGACTTCTAGCGTTGAGCAGCATGACCCTCAGATCGCATTTATTTAAAGCTGTTATGGTGGTAATTTAGTCTTTGGAACACCGTCTAAAAAAGCACTATAGGGGTGGCAAGAGCCTTAGCCAGTATCCAGAAACCTAGGAGTGACAGATACAGGCCATCTCTGGTTAAGCATCAAGGTCTGTCAATCATGTCATCCCAAGCAGAGAGATAATGGATCCCCTTAGAATGACACCAGAAACATAGCCAATTGTTGAAGTCAATCATTTTCTGCTTGCACAGTGGTATCATTCTTAGCGATGGTAGAATGCTGCTCAGGGCTAGGGTCATACCTGCTTGGCCCACATAATCCGAGAGCTCCTCCATGTCTCTTTTCATGTAGTCCAGGGAGGTACATTTCAGGTCATTCACACTCACATGGACAATGAAAGAGTCATACTTGTACTTATTGTGGAGTGACCTGAGTACATGTGTTATGTGTCGAATCCTGGTACCCGACCTTCTCCTTATTCAGCCTAGTGAGTGGGACATCAGTGTGCCATACAATCAAGTCACCTATGATTAGTGCATTGGGCAAGCTGTTTTGCCTTAGGGGCTTAGGATGAGGTAGGTGAACTATGTGTCTTGTGGTTTGTGCTGTGTTGTGGTGGTCAAGTGCATTTCTGATTTGGAGGTCTCTGCTGTTCGTGTAGACTTCTATTGAGAGCTTCCACCAAAGTGGGTGTGTGGTTTGTGTTTTTATGTGAGATCTGTGATGTTGGGTGTACTGGAAGGCTATGTGTTCCATGTGGTGTGGTGCAGGTGTTGACCTTCTCCTCTTGACCAGCTATTCCGGTCTTGGCTGGAGAGTGCATGTCTTCCAGTTTGGATATATGAGTGCACAGGGGTGTAGCTAGGATTTTCAAATTTGTACTCACAGCTCTTAAACTGCTACCCCCCTCCCCAGCCAAGCTACGGCCATTCTCGTAATTCACGGTTCGCTCTTTTAGTGTTGATGAAGAGGCATTTGCTGTAATGCCTCTTCAGTAATACAATATAGATTCACTCAAACTCAGTTCCTTGACTTGAAAATGAACCTGAAAGTCAGTTCTTTGAAAAATGCAACAAGGTAGTTGGGGTAGAGGATTCAAGCTTTTGTTTTCTGTAACTAAGGTACAGGTTTTGAGCTTGAGTAAATTACTAACTACCTGCTACCCCTAACTAGGGTGTTTCATTCACACACACACCCCTACCTACCTCTTAGTGCAAGAAATATGGACAAAGCCTAAAATAAACAGGGACAGATATTAAATAATGCTCTCGTGAACTTAGAAAGTTGCTAGAACAGGATTTGTGCTAGTATGAGAAAGTTGCTAAAATAACAGGATTTGTGCTAGTATGAATTTTTCTAAAGGACATGAAGTCTGAAACTCAAATGTCTGTCATTATTTAGCAACTTCAGCCTTCAATGATTTTCTAGAAAATCACAAAATGTATGAGGAACAGACAAAAAATATGGGGCAAAAATCTGAACATTCTGCAAAATTTGGACAGTTGAGAGGTATGCTACCTACCTACCACACACACAGACACACACACACACACACACACACACACACACACACACACACACACACACACACACACACACACACACCTCAACCTCTTAGAGTAACAAACTCATAAATAAAAATGAAGCAAAGGCCCAAAAATAAGGACATTTTTTTTAAATATTGCTCTTATAAACTTAGAAAGATAATAGAATAGTAGTAGGTCTTGCATTAATGCAGATATTCTGAAAGGTATGAAATCTGAAACTCAAATGTCTGCCATTATTTTCTAACTTCAGTCTTTAATGATTTGCCACTAATTTGCCAGAAAACCACAAGTTTATGAAAAACGGACCAAAAATGTAATGCAAAAATATAAAATTGCCAGACAATACAGCTGGGAACCTGTCAAAGAAGGGACACCATTTGAATATGAGGACTGTTAACTTGAGCAGCTGACAAAATTAGAGAATCTACATGCATTTCTGAAATAAAAGTAATGTATAACTCTGATCATTACAGTTATTTATAATTGTAAACCCTCCATGTTTTCTTCCAAAATTGCTATTTTGCGGAGGGATTATTAGGGGGAGAGCAACATTTTGAGCCAAAATTGGGGACAGTTAAGAGGTTTGGATATTCCTAATTCTATAAAGCGATTTATTTGCACATACCTCTCAACTTCTTAATGCAGGAAATCTGGACAAGGCCAAATATATTGGGAGAACATACAAACAGTACTAAAATTTGATCTTGTATAAACATAAGACAGTTAATAGAATAACAGGTCTTGCTTTAGCATGCATTTTTATGAAGATTATGACGTATGAAACTTAAAGTCGGTCATTATTTAGTGACTTCATTCCTAAATGATTTGCCAGAAAAGTTTTATTTTGCATTTTACAGCACGAACACCAATAAATATCTGCTAAACAAAGCAATGCAGTCTCACAATGAAACTAGACTTAGCATTAAAACTTCTCTGCCCTTGAAATTCACATTCATTGAAACAGCATTGAAACTCACATTCAAAGAAAATACATTTTGCCAGTGGCAGATAAAGATGAACTTTGGGCTGTTTTCAAATTACAGGTCCCTTGTACATGAAACATGCACGTGCTCTTTGATGCACCTTCCTGATTGTATTAAATTATATTCCTTGTACAAATCAGTATAGTTGTTAGAGAGTGTTTTAAATTTATTGTTTTGAACATTTTCCAGTAAACAATGAAACAAAATGCATGCACCAATAATGACAAAACAGCCCAATTCAGAACATTTCCATCATAAAAGTCTACTCAAACTTCTATAGTCTACCAGTATCAGTAAATATGCACAATCTCTGAACTAGTAAAAGCCATCTACATAATTCCACTTTAAAGAAATCTGTAACTAATGAAGAGGCTGCTGCTAGCAAACAACTTTATATTTCATGGTTTCATCTACAAATAAAGTGCCTGTTGCCCTTGAGGAATAAATTGCCTATGTTGCATTAAAAAAATGATACGCTAGTAATATTGCAATAGGGAATGGTTGGCAAACTGATAACAGGTTCATAGTTACTACTAGATATCTTTGCCAAAAAGGACTACAGCATCCACCCCCTTTACAACACAGTACAGTATCAGCAATGCATCTACCTTCTGTGGGAGAAGAACCCACAGCCTTCTGCATCAAAAGCAAGCACACTACCTGTTGTGCTATTAACAGTACAAGCAGACTCAGCATAAGCAGCACTAAACTGTAGTTCCCATGCAGCTCTCAGCTCCTTGTAAAATGTATTTGACACTCAGCTGTATCTCTGAACTTTGCAGCACAAGAAATCTGGAAAAAGCCAACATTTACTGGGGGGGGGGGGACAAAAGGCCAAAAACCAGGGACACATTTTAAACATTGCTTGTATAATTTTGGAAAGTTGCTAGAATAAAATGCTGTGTTACCACCATACATGTCTTAAACCCAGAACCATATGCACTACAGTCAGTGCAACATACCACTATGCTAAATCAGCAGTTTGAAAAATAGGAAGACTGAAACTTAATGGCTATCATTTAGATAGCTCTCAATCTCTTAGCACAAAAAACCTGGACAAACAAAGCCAATAATGAGGGAATATAAATTCAGTTCTCACTTCACACCTTAGCACAAAAAAACCTGGACAAACAACAAAAACAATAATGGGGGAATCTGTACATTTCCCCAACATTCAGTATAACAAAAAAAATATTTCTCCTGTTGCAGAAACTGGTGACTTGCAGAACAAGATCTGTGAAGTGTTAACAGTTCTTGCGTTGCAATGCTACCTCTGACACCTCAGGAAGAGCTTGGGCAGGGTGTGCCAGTGTTCATAGCATAAGACTAGAGATGACAATCTTTACAAAAGCCTGGAAGCTTTATCGTTTCTTTGGCTTGAGTTGTAAAATAACTCTGAATAGCTTATAAATGGCTCTGAGAGGAATGTTTATGATCATCATTCAGGGATAAAATACCAGCACACCTGCTACAGAAGATGTTTAAGATACTTGTGTTCCACACTGCTGCTATCATAACTCTCAATTTTTCAGATTTTCACAGAATGTCCAGATTTGTGCTTCATATTTTTGGTCTGTTTTTCATAAAATGTATGTTTTTCTGGCAAATCATTTAGTATTGAAGTCACTAAATTATGATGTACATTTAAGTTTCATGCTTTATATTATTCAGAAAATACATGCTAACATAGATCATATGATTCTAGCAACCTTCTAAGTTTATAACAGCAGTATTTTAAATATGTCCATATTTTTTGTGCCTTTGTCCCCCATTATTTTAGGCTATGTCCAGAATTATGTAAAGAAGTGGAGCGGTATGGCTGATATTGTATCTCAGTGGGATAGGAAAACATCATCACTTCCATATGTTTAGCATGACCAACACAAAAAGGCTTGAAATGGATTCTGGGAAGGAGAAAAGAAAACACTAAAACATGATCTCATTAATATGTCAGGTCCCATGACAGTCACATTGTGGAAAACATATTAAAATCTTTTAAGAAGAATCTAGAGTTATTTGAATGCATTAAAAGGACTGTGAAAACAAAGATATAATGAAAAACACAAATTTTTGAGTTAAGCTGTGGAGTTTTCCTTTAAAGACATTCAAAGGGAATTTTAACATCATATGATGCAATTGTCATAATGAACCACATTAACTTGAAAGCATAATTACAACATATTGTGAAAAGTGTTTTCTTCTTTGAAAAATAATGATATATAAAAACAGTTGGGCTCCTTTCTTTATCGTTCAGATGTGGTCAGTGTGGGATGATCAGTTCTCTTGGGATGGTAAGTAAACCATAATGTACAGAAGCAGGAGTCATGTGGCCCTTTGCGCACAATTGCAGGGTGTGGATATTTCAGGAAGTATTCTAAGTTATTTCTGAGGTGAGCACAATCATCAATGTAATTAAAAAGCGAATTAATTACAGGCTCTGTCTACAGTTTCTGTATCACTGTCTGCAAAGTAACCCGGGCACGGTCTCCAAAAGTGGCTCCATGCGCTTTGTGTTACGAGCCACAGACACTGTTGTCATAAGTGAAGTCACAGGCTTTAAGGCTGATGTTTACAAAGTGAAGTATTATAAATTATTCCTAAGTATATTTAATCATAGTTTTAAGCCGTGAATAAATGAATGCACAACGGTTATGCAATTGCATTGTGAAATGTTATTATATGATACATGTCAGAAGGTTATCGCTTGTAGGGGATGGCTAGTTTAAAGTGTAGGACTACAAGTGTTCTTGGAGGTCTCCTGCCTTCACTGGTCATGCAACTGTAGCCTAGGCATGGAAATTAAAATTCAACTAACCCTCTTTTCTGTGTACTCTAAAAGAATGTTGTTCCTCTATTTACAAGGCAGCTAGCCAATAGTTGGGATTCCAGTATTTCATCATCAGGAAAGAGTGAAATGTGGGATTTTGCTTTTCCTAAGATAGAAAGGACACACAGAATTATAAAAAAACTGAAGACTTATGGTTACAGAACTATACAAGCTGTTGTTTAAACCACTTAGTTTCTTGCAATGTTACCAGCAGTTTAAGAGAACCTGTTTCTAGTAAAATACATATTAATCTGATCAATTTCTGCAAACAATAGTCATTTGGGTATCATTAATGCAGAACCCGAACTTCTTCCAGAGTTCATTGCATTATTAAATAACTTAATTAGCACGCAGTGTGAATTTTAAAACAAATGCAGATATCTGGCAAAGTACAGATTAGCTGTCAACTAGGCAGAAAAAAAACATTTTTTCAAATAAGATAATAAAAACGTATACTCAGTACTGCCACTTTTTTTTGCCATTTGTAGTAGCATTGACTTCTCTATCTGCCAAGTACTAACTCTGGCTTGCTGCTGAAGGCCTTATATTGTAATTAAAACTTAATACATCTTTACACACACACACACACACACACTTACCTGTTAATCCCTTAATGATAATCCATTTGTGATTAGCTATGCACATTTCCCGCTCACACACAAGAACCCCTTACCTGATAATCCGTTCACCTTCCACAGCGATAATCCATTTGCGATTAGCTATGCACATTTCCCGCTCGCAGCCAGCCAGCAGGACATGATGTGATGATGTAATTCTGACTGGCTGGTATGTGAGCTCAATTCTGACTGGCTGATATGTAAATGTAACTTAAAGGAGCCGCACTGTTTTTTTTTTAATTAAAAAAGCTACCCCCTCTTCTAAATAAGTTGCACTGAAATCAGTACAGTGCGTACGCCTCCCGACGTCCCTGTGAGTATCTCTCACAATTCTTAGTGTTGGGAGGTAAGAGGAGAGGGTTGTCTGTGTACATGAGGCAGTTGCTACACTGCCTCAGAATGCCCACATTCACCAGGTTAATAGGAGAAAGTACAAATAACTGACTTTTAGACATGCCAGGAGGGATGGTCATTATTAATAAGTACTGGAGCTGTTTCTTTATAGGACATTTAGTGCTGTTAGCACTTATGTGTGCTACAACAATTGCTACAAGAAACCAGATGAAGTGCTAGGCAAATAAGCTAGTTAAATGCAAGAGAGAAGAGAACTAGCAATATCTAAGGGAAAAATTGAAGAGCAGACTTTCTGGCACTGGTAATAGTTTACCCTAGCTTAGTGGCACTGCACTACGTGCACACTTGTGCAAACATGGACTTTTAAAGCAGAAAGTTAAAAGGGAGCTAGAATCAACTCTTCTTGTGGTAGATAGGCTACCTAGTGCTTACCACTCCCACAGATGAGCTGAAAGGCTTCCCTCTAACACAGAAAGGTCTGGGGAACTCAGAAACTACAATACAGTCCTGAATGCAGCAAATCTGTATCTGGACTACTCTAGTAACAGGAAAGGTGGGAAAACTAGCTAGAACTTTTTTTTTTAATATAACAGTAGCAAATGAGCAAACTGATTTAAACAAATTAACCTATTAAACAGTAAAAAAGCTCAAAGCTGAACCCTGTTCCAGCAGTCTTTAATCAGACAAGTTCTAGCTACACACTCCTGCCACTAGGGTGCAGGGAAACCTTCTCCAAAAAAAGATGGTCTGGATTAGTGCTCAGGTTATACAAACAAAGCTAGATTCAGCAGGTCTGAATCTAATCTATGCTACAGCAAGCAAGGTATGCCAGTTTCAAAATAAACAGTTCAAATTAGCAGGCACAATAAGCTTTTAACCAGAAATTCCCAGCTCAGAAGGGCAGAATCTACCCTCTCCTCCCACAAGAGTGCAGACCACAAACTAGCCCAAGTGCTTAAACCAGAACTAAGACACTTTTAGGATAACAGACACTAAGCCTCCAATCAGCAACTCCCAACTTTGAAGGATGTAAGCTACCTGTCCTGCCACAAGAGTGCAGACCATAAACCTTCTTAATGTAAAACAACTGATCTGAAGCCCAAGTGCTTAAACCAAAAGGCTTAGAATAACAGTTACAATTTAATCAGGCTACTAACAAGCAGTAATAAATGCAGCATAATAAATGCATTTATGGCATGTTTAGTTAGGGGATGTGGGGGACACAGTGGCTCCCAAGCCAGTTAGGTGTTACTTTTTTTTTTTTTTTTTTTTACGGTCGCTAAATTTGCCTACCATTGTTTAGCCATAGGAAAATGTTTGATGAAAAGTCCATTCCTTGATTTGTGTCTTCGACGAATAGGGTTCAACAGATAGGGATATGACAAATAGTAAGCTTGATTAAGTGATATAGACCTTATCCTATGATCATATGAACACTGTCTCTCCATTGCCTTTAATGTTCTACAATGTCTATACCTATATATCTGTCTATTTTGGAACTCCCTATTTCCCATTCTGGTATATGTGTGTATATGTACATGTATATGTATATGTATATTTATAGATGCGTGTGTATGTGTAATTCCTTATTCTGAACACATATCAGGCAGTTGACAGCAAAACTGTTGATGTTTTTTGGTCACCCATCATGGCCATTGAAAAGGTCTATTAGGCTTGTGTAAGGTTGTGTAACAATGGGAATTATTAAGTTTCTCCTTATTTTCATTGTTGTTAAGATAGGTTAGATGTGGTGGTTGGGGGATGCAGTGCCCCAAATGAGGGTGTAGGGACTTGTCTCCTTACAAAGACACTCTATCATACACATTTTGTATAATAGGAAGTCTTTGTTTTTTCAGAATTTGGTTTGTTGGCTGATGTTTTTGTGGAGTTGACATTTTGTATAATGTCAATGACTTTGCCCTTAATGGTTTCTGATTGCTGGAACTCTGCAGTGACCCCCTGTAAAATTTTATTCTGGATAACTGCTTTTCAGTGCTACATGGTTAAATTGTCCTGAATCCAGGGCTTTAAGTGAATACATATGTCATTACCTCCCAACTCAGTGAAACAAACTTGTCAAGAAAAAACTCTAAACAGTACTTGTTTTGGAATATAACCCTCTCTGCACTCTCTAGTACCTACATTTCTCTATATGCCAACTTCAGATCACTGAATCTTGGTATGAGAAACTTCCTTGTTCCCACAGTTCAGCAACTTTTTTCTTCACCTTAAAGATATGATTAACACATTAGGGGATGAAGACATTAATTAATACAGACATAAACAAACTGTCCATTAGCTTCTATACTGGTGTAAAGGGATAAAGCCCTGACTATGGCCCAGCCAGCCTAGGTTTGATTAGAGGCTTGAACAACTAGAGGAATAGCATGGGGGGATTGGATGGGCATTACCATCCCTGGGGGCTAGTCCTGTGATCATCTCTGGTGAGGATCCCTGCTGGTGGCTGGGGATGTCACTATCAGGGACAAGTCCAAAGGGAGGAACATAGCTTAGTTGCCATGAAGACAGGAGTTAAATATCACATGTCTCCACTGTACTGTATGCCCACCCATGAACTTAACCATAAGAACCACGAGGGAGGGGGAAGATACAGGATAGGTTATAACAGAACCCCCCTCCCTGGCTGAGGTGGATGGCCAGATCAGCAAGATGCCCTTAAGTCCCATGCCACCCTTAGTCTTATCGGATGAAGACTGGGGTAGCAGATGACTGGCAGACTCTGCAATGGATGTGGGACACTGGGCAATGAGCTGTAGTATGATGCAGAGAGGAGGTAAAAAAGTCTCTTCCAAAACAAGTGGAATTAATGAGATGATCAACAATGTAAATCCGTGGTCCCAGTTGTCCTATACCGCGCCCGTGGTAATGGAGAACATAAATCAATGCTGTCCTGATCCTCTTTATGTAGTGCTCTACGGTGTTAGATGGCCTCCTTTATAAATTTAGAAATACTGATTTATTTTCCTTGTGCTTCCTTTTTCCTTCATTAATGCTTTAACAACAGTCCTTCTCCTCCTTACCTCTTAAAATGATGTTGGTGCTTTTCCTTAGCATTTTAATACACTTTTTCATCTCCTGTTAGGCCCTGGCTTACTGCTGTAAGTTCATTCACTGGCAAACTATAATAACACTTAAAAGGTACAGATATTATCTCCTTATCAACTCTCTTCCAAAGACTATTCCTTGTGCCTGATATT